>NC_082389.1:6119471-6137517 GCF_031168955.1 Gadus macrocephalus
CTCTGATCAAATCGATTGCACTCCTCGTGGTTGATCGATCAGCCGGGGCGTGCTGGAGGTGGAATAGATTAGATGACCTTTTCCATTCTGCGCTCCGGTGCCCCCCCCCCCCCCCGCCGCTGCTCCGGCTCCTTGTTAAGAGGACAGCTCTGCGCTACCTGACAGCCCCAGGTTTACCGGCACACCGTTACAAACAGCGCACCGCCGTGCTCTGCCAAAGCACCGGCCAGCCCGGGCTCGCCTCGGAGATCCCAAACGACGCCCATCACGCCCATAAAACCAAATTTATGAACCCGGCCTTCCCTTCCAAAATCGGCAATTAGTGCCGAGGAACAAATGTGTTACTTCACGTGCGTTATTTGAGAACACCCCCCCCCCCCCCCCCTAGCCTCCACCCTTCCCCCTGCGCCTTGTGGGTGGGTGACTCCACCCCCGTATCCTGAAGAGTAGGGGGGGAGAGAGGGACTGTGCAGAGGCTCAACGGTAAAATGAAGAAAGCCCCCCCCAACCGAACGCCGAACCCCCTGGCCAACCAAAACAACCCCAGAGAGGGGCAGAGGAGACGGGGGGGAGACGGGGGGGAGACGGGGCGAGAGCCAGGGATACTGCAGCTCCGGAGTCCACACAGGGAGAAAGCCACAGTGGCTGCTGCAGCAGGATGCCGTCACAGCTGGCTCCGCTCCTTCCTGTGGGCCAACGCCACAGAGCGCCGGTCTGCAGGGAGATGTAAACCTGTCCGGCTGGTCACTCTTTCCACCCCCCCCCCCTGCACACATCCCACACACACATACACACATCCCACACACACCACCCTCCTTCCCTTTCCTCTCTCTCCCCTCTCGATCTCTCCACACTACGAGCCAGTATGGCCCACCAGAAAAGAAAAAGAAAGCTGTCCCAGGAAACAGCCCTGTGGGATCAATGTTCAGTACATTTCCACACAGACCAAAAAAAAAAGTATAAAACTGCGACCTTTTCATTAGTGGGCATTAAACCTGGTTCAAAAGCCAAAGCAGGGTTTTTTCTCTTTTCTTAAAGAACTAGGAGGATTTGGTCGTGGGGACTGGTGTCGGTGTGCGTGGGCCTCTATCTTAAGACCCTTTAGGACCTGCTGACTGGTGGGGCCATTATCTTAGGGGAACACAGGACCCCCCCAGCCCCCCCCCCCCACCCCGAAAAGCTCTTTGGCATTTGATATGCTAATATGGAGTGTTAATTACACACAGAGTGTTTGTTCATGTTTCACTCGTCAAAAGATTGTTTAATTCAAACCAGAGAGTGAGAGAGCGTTCCTTTGCCACGAGCGTGCAGACACCTGTTTGGTTGCCATCTGATCAAAGGAAAAGCGGTATTAGCGCAAAACATGTTGTCAGGACGAAAAAAAAGGAACAAAACAAACCGACGAAAAAAAAAAAGACTAATGGAAACGCGACGCGGAATGCACAAAGGTTGCAAAAGCCTCGTCAGATCAGCATTCAAGTGATCGTGCGCAGACGGTGACTGTTGAAAATGTGTAAATTGTCGTGAACAGACACGGCATTCACACAAACCAGTTTTGTTTTTTGTATGGTTAAGCATGGACGAAGACCACTTGCCCCTCCTATGTAGTTTAATAGCGTCTGTCCGCCCCTCGCTCATCATTAATCTGCCAAGCAGTATCATAGTCCAGCGAGAAAAATCTATAAATAATTTGATTAAGTACTAACTAGGACCACACCAGACCCCGACAAGACACGTGTTATACGTTTACGAAACCAAAACTAGAAACGTCTCGCCATTTTACTCCCCTCTCATGGAGTTTAGCAGTGTTTGTCTGTCACTGGCTCATCATTATTCCGGTGAGCAGTACCATGTTTGAGCGAGAAAAAGAAAAATCATTTGAATTCCGGTAGGGCCCAGAGGAGCGCGAGCGAGCAAAGCCCAGAGGTGGGATCCAAGCCCGCTCTCCGTGCCCTTCCGTTGGCTGTCTACCTAGTAAACATCTCCACAAGCGCCCTCGCTTTCAGAACACGTCGGTCGGCCGTGCCTGTGCACGTACACCAGACACAACCGTCCGCGATAGGCGTCCGGACTTTACTTGTTCCTCACCCAACCCTAACACTCTCCCTCTCCCTCTCTCTCCCGGTAACTCCATCTTTCTCCCGGTCTCTCTCTCTCTCTCTGTGTCTCTCTGTGTCTCTGTATCTCTCCCTCTCCTGGTGTCTCTCCCTCTCTCTCCCGTTGTCTCTCTCCCTTTCGGAGGAGCCATGCGTAACCTGTCTGGCATTAATGATGCTGTTAATAAAATGGGGGGGGGGGGGGGGGGGGGGGGGGGGGGGTTGTGCTGTGGGTGGATTTGCCTGCAGGGGCCCGGTGCCTTGTCCTTCCCCAAGATAAGCCCACCGCCGGCCTTATCAGCCGCACACAGCCCCACCCAGCAGCCGCGCGCTACTGGACACACACACACACACACACACACACACACACACACACACACACACACACACACACACACACACACACACACACACACACACACACACACACACACACACACACACACACACACACACCGGCAGTCCACTCATCACCGGTTAATTACCACCTCTGACTGGCTGACAATGCGACCCTGGTATCAGTGTACCCTCCGCTCTCCTCCTTGTTCTGCCTGTGATGTGCGGGCGTGTGTGTGTCTCTACCTGTGTCTCTGTCTCTCCCTGTCTCCTCAACCGTTTCCTGGTGTTTCTATGCAGAGAAAAACCCCACTGATTCCCCCTCCTCTCGCTGTCTGTCGATATATACCTCTGTGTGTTTGTTTCTTCTTCTCCTAACTCACTGAACTTGATATAGTCTGCACCCGTCTCTCTGTCTCTTCATGGCTCAGTCTCTCTTTCTCTGTGGTGTTTGCATTTCATTTGATTTTCCAGAGTAGTTTGTGCTTAAATAAATACATAGCAAGGCATACAGTGACTTATGGCTGTTTCATCCCGTGAAAACAGGCTGGGGAATGTGTAACCGCTCTAAAGTAACTGTCTAGTGTCACTCCCGTTACTAAACTACCCATCTACCTGCGTACCTACCTACCTAACTACCTACCTAGGTGTGTGTGTGTGTGTGTGTGTGTGCGAGCGTGCGCGTGTATTGTAAAGACATTCATGCTATTCACGGTACAGCCCCATTAAGTAATGTGCGACGGCTCTGAGTTGGCTTCAGAGCAGCCCACCTCAGTGTGTGCTGCCCAGGCGAGCGAGCGCCAGAGAGAGCAAGTGAGAGAGCGTTGTTTTTTTTTCCTTCTTTTATTCAATTGTTTTCCACTTCCACGAGCGCGTGCCAAGGGGGAGGAAGGCAGCGGCTTAACACGCTCTGCAATTCAACACGGCCAGACGCAGTCTATTAAGATTTAATGCGCTATTCTTCTGCCTGCGCGGCTCAAAGAGACTTCGAAGGCTGAGAAGGAGAGCGAACAAAGAGCAGGCAAGAGCCAGGGCCAGGGAGGAGAGCGCGAGAGAGGGTGCGATACGAAAGAGAGCAGCAGAAAAAAGGAAGGAAGAAAAAAGGGAGAGACAACCGCATCGAGGGCCAGGACTCTGATTCTGTGCTGGTGCGCTCATGATATGTGGCAGAGTGCTACTGGAGCTGATAACACAATGCGTTGCCGAGATATTTCAGTCCTCTGACATGTACCGTGTGTTACCTCCTTACAGATGATCAAGGGGATTATCCTCTGTCTGGAACAGGTTGACCCTGTCTCCCAGCTACGTCGGCACCTCCTATTCTTCTGATAGATGTACTTATTGTAAGTGGCTTTGGATAGAAGGGTATGCTAAAGGCCCTAAATGTAAATGTAACTCCTTTGGTCATAATGGGAGTTACAGATGTTACAGATCTCCATCTCCGGTCCACATTGGACATGGAATGCATGTAATGAAACGCATCTTAATGCTTGTAGATGCTGCTTGTAGATGCTGCTCAGCATGTAGATGATGCTTAATGCTACGCATGATTTTATTGTGAGTGTGGAAGGCATTGTGAAGGTATTTCAGTTGTGTCTAGCAAACGTTGACTTGGACATGATCGCGATAGCAGGCTATTGTCTCGAGCCAAGACACGAGACACCATAAAGATCTGTGTTTCCGTAAGGCATTCACAGAGAGACGCCCACTCCTTTGAACATGTAGATCCCAGTATTACTTCAGAACACAACCCCCTTCTCTGTCTACAGATCGAAAGGCTGCATAAAGAACATCATCTGGCTTCACGATCCATACAGTAAACGACGATATTGGTACGGTATTTGTGGTATACGCCCTGCGTATCCAAATTAATGTAAAGCAATTGAAAAGGTAGCCAACAGATTGATCCAGCCAATGAGTGGGAAATTGAGAAAGGGAACACAGGAAGAGGAAGACAGGAAGTCGCATCGTCGAAACCCAAACGCCTTCGCGCAGGCTTTGAAAACATACAGAGCCAAGCTCATCTATTCCTATTTCGATTGTTATTTTCCTCCCCGCAGAAAATGCAGCAGTCATCTGACAAAGACCAATAAATACTTTATACAGTGCATAATGTGTGCAATGTGAAGCACAGGGGAGAGAGAAAGAGGGCGTCCTCGCGGGGCCACGCGCTTTGAATTCCTAATGACACTCCTGTTAACGTCGCTGGCAGTCGCACCGAGAGGAAGCACAGGGGGGATGCTGCACGGAGGAGGAGCCAGACCCATCTACTCTCATACTCTCTCTACCTCACTTACACACACGCTCTCTCTTTCTTGATCACACTTTGTGCCTCTATCATCCAATGTCTCTCTAACACACACACACACACACACACACACACACACACACACACACACACACACACACACACACACACACACACACACACACACACACACACACACACACACACACACACACACACACACACACACACACACACCCTTCTGCCTCAATCTTCCATGTCTCTCTAACACACACACTTTTTTTCCACGAACTCCCTTACGCATTCTCTCACTTTCTCTTTCACACTCTTTCTTGGGGAGTCAAACACATTGTTGAACCCCCACTCACACACAAACGCGCACACACATAAACGAGCACACACACACACAAACACACACACACACTCGTATGAAAATAGAGGGCACGCAGAAAGGAGTAAGGAAGTAAGCAGGGAAAACCAAAGCTCAGTTCGGAGGGCTCACTCTAGCATGAGGTCTCTTTTCAATGGCATTCTCTTGCCAGAAGTCGCTATTCTCTCCTGGCCGCCTCTCCTGCTTTCAAAGCCTTGTAATCAGTGTGCTGCTCATTTTACCGGGGATGTTGCACGACGGAGAAAAAAAGAAGAGAAGAAGAAAAAAAGCAAGGCAAGCATTTCTGTTGAGCAGCAAGCAGCTCAGAGTTCAGCTAATCAGGTCTTGCCCGTGTTGTTTCCCTCACATGTCGGCCCGTTTGATACAAAGAAGAACAATTCTTCCAGCGGTTAGGGCACATACCCCTCGCCCCGCTACAAAGCAGCTGTTGGATCGATACCCAAAGTTAGTTGGTTAAAAAAATAATGAGAAGAAAAGAGAAAAAAGGCAGGGCTAAACCAATGGAAGGCTGATGGAAACCGTTAGTATAAATCGTCGGGCTGCCAGCGGCCCTGTCCACAGTTGTGGGTATTACTTGATCTTTCCATGCTGCTGACCCAGAGACTTGAAGCCAGAACCCCTACGCACTTTAAAGGGAACACGATGGTGGATTCGGGTAAACATCGCTGACAAGAAGTTGCAGTCCTGCAGCCTTTAAGCCAGTTGCTTTCCCCATTCCAGACCAGATACACTTAAAACAAAGCATCTGCGGCCTCGATTGTAACGCTTTACATGCTAAACTTGTCACGCGTATGTGTATTTTCATGGTGTTATCACACCTTGCGTTGTGGGAGGAACTTTATTGGTTTTTCACATATCATCACCCCTTTGTATCTCATTTGTATTTTTCTCATAAATCTGAAATGCACTTTATAGGAGCTGAATGCATTTGGCAACATCTATGGGGAAGGAAAAGGTGGAGGAGATCTACATAATATAAATCCATATATGGGCCAGTTCTCTATTTTTCTATCTCTCTCTCACTCTCTCTGGTCGCAGTCTCTCTCTCCCTCTCTCTCTCTCTCTCTCTCTCTCTTTTCCTCTCTCTCTCTTTCTCCGGTCACACCCTCTCTGATTGATTCCTTTATCTGAGGAAAGCAGAAGACATGCTCTGTTTGCTCGCACAGTGGCCGGCAGGAAAACAGAGAAAGACACTTATTAAAAAGGTCATCTCACAGAGGGTTAAAATAGCAGGCCACGGAGCTCTCTTGGGGGCTTGGGAACTGGGCAGCAGTGCCCCCCCCCCCCCCCCCCCCCCGGTGCCTGCCCCCCCCCCCCACCAGTGAAGGACACAAGGAAAGGTGTTGCTCAAGGGACTCGGGCTCGTAATGAAAGACTGGCCACTAGGCTGACGGCCCCCATGTGTGTCTGTGTGTGTGTGTGTGTGTGTGTGTGTGTGTGTGTGTGTGTGTGTGTGTGTGTGTGTGTGTGTGTGTGTGTGTGTGTGTGTACTATTCAAATGCATCGACAGCTGGCGACCGACAGTGAAAACCGTCACAGAAAATACGGGGCTGTTGAATTAAATTGGGAGCCGGAGGTGTTCTTTTTATTTACTATGTGGGTCCGTCGGTAAAGAGAAGAGGAAATGAACTGGGGGCCTGGATCTTTCTGAGGGGCCGGCGTGCCTCGAATTAGTCCTCCCTCTCTTCCTCTAGACTTCCAATCCCGTTGTCTCGTGCACACGCTCCCATCTTTTCCCCCATATTCCAGATTCAAAACACACAAAAAACAGACACTGTACACCCCCCCCCCCCCCCCCTCCCAGCCCCCAAAGTCTGCCAAGGATGGGTAACGATACCGGACCGGGGCCGGACGATAAACTACAGTACAGCAGCATTTGAGAAGCGGTTGTGCGCTTTAAGGCGCAGCGCTTGGAGCTGGGCTGCCTGGCCGACACTCTGGCCTGCTCCCCAGGGCAGCCCAGAGCCCTGTCGGCAGGATGATGATCCCCACACGGAAACCTGATCCTCCGCCATCCTGGAGCCGCAGGGAGGGGGTGGGGGTGGGGGTGGTGGTGGTGGTGGTGGTGCATGCACCCGGTCACCCAGAAGTCTCTCACTCTCTCCACCCACCCCCAGAGTCTCTCCACATCGTCCGCCTTAGACGAGAGAAGGAGGGGAGAGGCGGAGGGAGAGAGAAAGAGAGAGAGAGAGAGAGAGAGAGACCTCTTGGGGTAGGTGGGGGGGAATGGAGGACATTTTTTCCTGCGGCCCTACCCCAGCCAGCCTCCACTCTCTCAACCCTCCAGAGGAGCATTCTTCCAGCCCTGCCCCAGCCTTCACTGGGGTCTCCTGGGGAGCATTCCTGAAGCCCTGCCCCAGCCCAAGACGGGCTCCCTGGGGACACATTCCTGCAGCACTCTCTCTCCCTCTGGCTCTCTGGCTCTCTCCCTCCTCCCTCCTTCTCCTCCTCTCGCCGCCTTTCCTCAGGCCCGCGCCTTCCTCTGCAGTCCGGCATTAGGGCGATCGATAGCACCGATCGCATCGGGGACACGAGGCAATCCATACCCGTGCACTCCCTTAGCGCACTGCAGTGGTCGCGGCTTAAGTGCACGGAGAGGTGTTATACCTCTGCCAGACAGGGGGAGACAATGGCCGCCATTGATCTGGGTGACATGTAACATCTCTCTCCCTCTCTCTCTGCCAGGCGTGGCCGACACAATGCTGGGGTCTATTTAGTATTTGGAAACTTGTCTGTTTAGCTCGCCCTTTGTTGCGGCTGCGGAGGTGCGACCGTGCGACAGCAGGGCGACCTATAATGAGACCTGAAAGAGTCGCACATCCGAGCTGGCATTTTGCACATGTGTCTGCTCGCCTGTGTTACCGTGTGACTGTGCACATGCACGTGCGTGCCCATTTACGAGCCCTGGTCGGGTACACTTAAGGGACTATCGTTGGTGGAGAAAAAGCACTTAGTATGGTCGGCGAATTGTAAACAAATGATTAAACGTGGATTGGTTCCAGTCAACCAAGATTTGTTTACCAAAATATGAAACAAAAATTAGCAGGTGCCGATGGTTGATTAGAAAATGGTTTTAATAAAGGATCCATCTGCGAGTAGAGACTTGATGTAAGGCAGATTAATTGGTCATGGATGTCGACATAATGCCACATAGGAAATCTCCTCCCATATTTCAGAGAAAAACATGCTCTCTCACACACACACACACACACACACACACACACACACACACACACTACTTTGTATGCCATCTAGAAGTTTCTTTTCTCCCACTGTGTTTGAATACTAATAGAGTGTTTCTGCACAATCACAATACCCTAATGGCAATTAGATTCTTTTGTTTGGTTTCCACAGGGGCTCTTAGCCAAATGCCTTTTTCCCCTCTTTCCTACTTTTTCATTTTTTTGCATTTTTATGTCGAGCAATTAAGAGTTATTTGTCCATAAGATTGACACTTCTAAAGGCCCGGCTTAATTATAGGTGGGAAAAATAATACTTCAGGATTGATCATTATGAGGATGGAATAAAGTTTGAGAGTAGACCTGTACCTGGTCATGTTATGCAGTGAAGTTGGAGCACCTACTCTCTGGAATACATGGTGCAGCAAGTGGGGACTGAAGGTAATACAGGCATCGATGGAGGCATCCATAGGTTTTGATTAGAATAGTTACGATTGTCTCCAAGACAACAGTATTGGAGTTTGCACCCTTTGTGTTATGAATTCATTGGTATGCCAAGCGGTGTGTCATGGAATCAATACAGGTCTTGATGCATTGGTGCATGTATTGAACTAAAAGGTGTCTAGGAGCTCTGCACTTAGCTGAACTCAAAGGAAGGAGTGCTCCTGTTGGATATGTAATGTCAAAGTGAACATTGAATTGATTTTCACACCTTTCATAGAGTGTGTGTATGAGGGGGGTGGGTCACTTAGATTAGCACCAACAACACAGTGTACAATTTACCAATGTACACATACAAACTGTGGAAGGATGTGCACAAGCCCGTTGAATAGGAATGCAGAGGATATAATGCGTTATATTGTGGATGTATTGTATTTTGATACCAATCACAAGTGAGGGGAAAGATGCAACTTGAGTTGCCTTGCAACTATTTGGTCATTGTGGTAGTCTTCAGTTTATGGAAAATCTTTGTAAGATTCACGTGAATTATGTTTTTGAGGGTTTTCTAAGGAAACACGAGAATTCTCAGAGCAATTCCTACCCTGTAATTTGTGGGTTGCCAATTGTGGTTTGTAAAAAAAAATGAAACAGAGCCATGCATGAATCCAAACAAACCCAAGACTAGACCAAGATCTTTTTGTTTTGGGAGAATTTTGAATGTACTATTGGAAACCTCAAGGGTAAACCAAAAGTTTCCTTCCTGCTTTACCCCAAAAAGCCTAAATGGATCATACCCTGACATTCAACACAGCAGGATGAATGGATAAACAAAGAGTCAGAATGAGAAGTTGTTAAGTTATTGTTCATTTCATCGAGTATTCATGTGAGGCTTTAAGACGAGAACTTTTGGGACTGAAAATAAGCAGAAACAGAATTGTTTTATTTCAGGTGTGTTTGTATGAGAAAGAAAGAAAGAGACCAACAAACCAAGAGAAAGAAAAAATTAATGAAAAAGAAAAAGAGAAATAAACCATTAAAAACAAATCGAGAGAGAAAGCGAGAGCAAGAAATCCAGAAATCCAGAAATGAACCACGAAAGAGAGAAAGGGAGACGGAAAGACAGAACGCCGGAGAGAAAGGCAGGAAGAAGCCTCTGTGTGTGAGTCTAAACATTGGTAACTTCACGTCAGCCTGTGTGCCTCTCAACATGGGTCCATCAGGACATGTAAAAGGAGGACAGCGCATCCGGCGCATGCACACAGAAACCTTCCGTGCACATCATTAGTCCTGTCTGCCACCTTGTCAGGGTATTTATAGACCCATTCATCCATCAGGAGGTCAATAGCACCCTTCTCCGTCGCCCCCACTAGGTACCACTCTGTATACTAGTGGGACTGGTGGGGGGCGTAATGTGTTCTTCCTTTATCATGGTGAGGTGGAGAGACCGCACCCCCTTTATGGTGGGTTAACATGGGGACACTCCTTCTTGTGAGACAAATGTATATATATATATATATACACATATCTACAGTACATAGTCTATATCTTAAATAAGAATTATGCTCTGGGTTGTGTGTGAGTGTGTTTAGGTGTGTGCATGTGTGTAGGCACAATCCAACATGCCTGCGTTTAGATTGTATACCCGCATGTGGCATTCGTGGACATTTACATATACACTTAAATACGATGGTAGTCGGACAGACTTCCAAGGCAGACGGTTAGGTGACTGATGTTGCTTTGCCTTCCCCTCTTGCTCTCTCTCTCTCTCTCCGCCCCCGTCATCCTCACCCAACCGCCCGCCTCCCTCCCTCCCTCCCTCCCTCCCTCCAGCCTCCCCTGTGGTGCAGTGTGCACCCGACGCACAGTGTGGCGTATGCTCTGCAGGAGCAGTGGCGTGGGAGTGAGGAGTGCAGAGTGGGAGTGAGGTGCAGCCGCAGCAGCAGCAGCGGCGGCGGCAGCGTGGCACAGAGTGGAGGGGCCTGACGTTTTTTCATTTTTTTTCCGGTGAGTGGCTGAGTGTTGTTTACCTGTCAGCTGGCATTGATTAATCTTGTGTTCGGTGAGATCGCTCAGCGACTCGAACACCTGCCGGCAGCTGTCGCAGCTGTGCAGCGCGGGCTCCTCGTCTTCCTCTTCGCCCTCCTCCCCTTCCTCCGGAGAGAGATGCCTCCTCTTCCTCACACGGCCGCCGTCCTCGCCATCGTCGTCGCCGGCGGTAGCCCTCTCTGTGGCACACTGGGGATCTGCGGGGGGGGACAGGAGCACAGACACACTCAGGCCCACTGACCCGCCTCTATACCTTCCTCTGGGTGACAATAAAATCACTTTCTTTAATATGAAAAAAGCAATAATAAAAAATCAGTAATAAAGGATTAAATAAATACAGGTTCGGTCTGAGGCCTCTTAAACTCACTCGTGCCATGACCGAAAACATTCTTTTTGGGGTGGGGGGGATTGCAGCCACATATACACACTTTCAGACAACAAACATGGTGGCGGACACGCACGCACCCACACAGACACGCACGTACACACACACAACAACAAAGCTCCGTTATTAGAAATGGTTTTAGGTGTTGTTTGCTGCACTCCACCCAGACAAAACTTCGGTATATGAAACTAGACTGATGGGAATATTTGGAGTTAATAAATCCAGGATTGCGGCTTTAGCCGAAGTTTACAAAATGGAATTCCACTGGCGAGTGCTAAATTACATCAGTCGCTGTCCATCAAAAAGAAAAGAAAGAAACACGAAGCGAAAAAGCAACAAAGCCACACACACTCAAGATCAAGTCCAGAACCGTGGCTGTAACAAAGCATCGTACAGTCGTAGCAGAGATTGCTGTTCTTCACGACACACTTCCTTAAATTATTCAGCCTTTGCTTGCAGGCAGCCGTGGGTCGCGCACATCAATATTATTCAATCCATCTGCACTTTGGTCTCCGGTTGGCTTTGTGAAGTAGCTGTACCAGGGGTAGACTTTCCCCTGAACCAGGCGTCAGCCTGCTTGGTGACTGACTGATTGATACATGCCCCGATACGCACTTTACTTAAAACGGCCTCTGAACATGTTCATTCAGAAGAAACGCCATATAATACAACGACACCAGAGCATGTACGTCTTGCATCAGCATCTCGTAATTAGGCAGCATGATGGCCTGCAGGCCCCTCTCTTCCCTGCTGCGGCCATCACACGTCAGTACAATAAGACTGATTACAAAGCCACACTCACAATCAAGCAATTATGCCCCACTGGTTTAGCACTCAAACCTTTTTAGGGGAGAGAGAAGACTGCACTTTGCATTGGCAGCCATTTTGAGGCCTCGCTTGAGCTGCTCGAAGCTGAAACTCACGACGGGAACACACGGAGGAAGCTACGCTCTTTTGGGTTGTTTTTCTTTTTACCCCCGCAGAGCCTACTGTTAATACCGCCCGAGGACACACACACACTCACACACACACTCACACACGCCCGTGTGTGTGTGTGCGCTCGTGTCAAACTGCGCTTGCGTGTGGTAGAGTCTGGCAAGCCGCCTGGCCGTATGTATACTGTTTACATGGGCGGCCATTTTAGGTCCTCCTTCGGCGCGAGAGAGAGAAAAAAGAGGGGTGCTCGTAAAGAGCGCAAGAAATGTTTTCCTCGTGGAGAAACGTTCCAGAACTCATCAAGGCCACCCAGGATTTTTTCCTTCACCCTGACCACCCCCACCCTCCCACCAACCCCCTTTCCCCCACCCCCCCGACTCGAGCCAAGTATTGATGTAACATCACACCCTCTATTGTCCTTTCTCTCTTGGCGATGGAGACTCGCACAACATGCCCTCTAAAAATATCAGCGCCGAGGTCCCCGGTGGGACGCGGCAGAACAGAACAGAAGGTGTTTCAAGAAAATGAAAATCCCGACCCAAGCCTCACAGATGCAGGCCGCTCTTGCCCTGGGTGTAGGGGCGGGGTTGGGCTGCTTCTGACTGGGGCCAAACGCCACCTAAATAGGGCTATTATGTATTCCCTGCCACGGCGCATGCGCCCGGGATAATCGGCTGATGGGTTTGCTAGACGGTGTCTTTACACATGGATCTATGTTTTGACCAGAGGCTGTATGGATCATCAATTGAAATGGCCTTGACAAAGTAAAAGACGAGTTGCCATCCCTATCATCAAGCACAATTGGAAATAAAACAAAACATAAATCTTTGAATGGCCTAGCGAGCGAATGTCTACGTCCATTTTTCATATTTAGTTTGGTGTTGCAGGAGGCTATCCTTGGACACTAGGTTCTTCAGCAATTACCATAAAATAAAACACAACTAATAAATACGGAGATAACATAAGTCGATATGAGTCTTCCGCCAACCGGATTAGCAGCCCACTCCTCATCTATTCTCTTGGTGAACGCACCACCAGCAGAAAATAACCCCCACCCCCACCACCAACACCACCACCACCACCACCACCACCACCACCCCCCAGCAGAAGCATCCAGTGCATCATCCATGCTGGGTCAATGTCCTCAGGGGGGAAGTCAGAGAGCAGAGTGGCCTTCTCTGGCACCAGAGGGGGGCTGATGGAAGCATGAAGATGGGGAGGTGAGGGTGGAGGTGGAGGTGGAGGAGGAGGAAGCTGTGGGGGAAACTTGACACAGCAAGGTCACGTCCGACCCGGGGATTAAAGAGCCGTGTCAATACTGAGGTTCCTGCGCCTCTGGGCCTCATACAGTAATCCATCAGATCTGAACATCCTAGCGGTCTCCTCTGACCGGACAGAAGATCGATACCGCCGTGCTCACAGTGGCTCGCGATCGCATTCAAAATATGGTGGTCGTGGGTGGAGGGGCGGCAGGGGGGGCTTTGGAGGTTGGAGGTGTACATGACATGTAACCATATTTTTTTTTTCTTTTTTCTGACATGCCCCGACAACCTTGTTACTTCTTTTAATAGGTCTGGTAATTACGATATAGGAAAGAGGAACCCACCGGGGTAATGATATTGATCAGCGGTCCATATACTCCGATATGCGTTCTTCAGTTTTTAATCTAGGGGTTTACGTTGAGGGGATCTTCCGCGTCACACGATTAGTAAATGTACGATATTCATGCGGCGGAATAAATAAAATAAAGTCGAAAGTTTCACAATCTTTCGATGTGTTTTTTTTTTAGCACGCGTAAATATGGTAAAACAATATGGCCGGAGATTGACGCGTTGCGAGGCATGCAATATCTTTCCAGGTCTGACTCCATCCATCATGCCGACTCTTGTCTGCGACGCTATCGGGTGACATTTATCACAGCACAACTTTCATCTCCCGAGTCAGCGCAGGTCTCGCGGTTCCACTAGCGCCTATATTATCGAATATACATAGATATATTCTTATTTATTTATTTTGAGTCTCTTAAATATTTATACCGTTTTAATTGATGTTCTCCTCTGGTGCTCCCTATAGCCTCCCCCACTGGGAGGGAGGTGTGTGGGGGGGGGGGGGGGGGGGGGGTTTGAACACCAGCAGAGCAGTCCGACTGTGGACCCCCTACCACCTCCAGCTGCCTTTGGGGCCCCCCACTGAGACAGCTGGGGACACTGACCGTGCGTGCGTGCGTGTGCGTGCGGGGGGGGGGAGGATGAAGGGCAGGGATGGACACGCTGAAAGAGCCTTTATGAAGGGTCTGATTCAAGGCTTTAAATAAACGGAAAAAAAAACATCATTCTCTAAACCCCCCCTCCCCCCCCCGAGATGAAAATCATTTGGGACGTCATACAGAGAAATATAATGTTGTTTCCAAGTAGGAAAGCTAAGGAGGGAAAAATATGATGCCTTTTTTTCTAAGTTAATGCTGGAAGGGGGGGGGTGTGTGGAGAAAGGGGGGGGGGGGGGGGTTGATGATGCATCTCAATTCCTTCAAATCCAATCCAAAATGGAGAGGGTTGGGGAGGGCTCATTTTGAAGCCATGGAGGGGCTTTGCCTCCCTCTCCCTCGCTCGCCTGCAGACGTGTCTTCCTCCATCAGGGCTTCAGACACACACCTCTCTTGGCGTCAATGAAAGACCTCCGTGTCGAAAGTGCATCATTACTACCTCAGCCCCCCAGAACACATCGTTCTCCCGGAGACCCTGATCCTGTGATGATCCTCCGTCACCACCACAACCCCCACCCCTCCCTCTCTTCCTGGCAGGCAACCCCCCCACCACCACCACCACCACCACCACCCACCCACCATAGCCCCCCCAAGTTCAAATTAAGAATTTATCCTAACCAGCGAGCAGCTTCTGTCGACACATGTCGGCGAGGCCTGATCAAAGGTGCGCGTGCTCCGTTATCAGAGCGAGGGCGGCTGTCAGGAATAGGAGGACATTAAGATTGAATAACCTTCACACGGATGCCGGCACCTCATTATTTAAAAATCTAAAACTTTTGCCAAAGCACCCACCCCGTATATCCCCGCACCCACCCACCCACCCACCCGTATATATAGGTCACACGATGTGTTGTAACGCCACGGGTGCCACAATGTGTAGCCTCCTCCTCCACACCCTTCCTTCTCCTTCTCCTCCTCCTCCTCTTCCCTTTTCTTCCTTCCTCCTCTTCCCTTTTCTTCCTTCCTCCTCCATCCTTCTCCTTCCTTCTCTTCCTCATCCTCTTTCCTCCTTCTCCCTCTACTACTCCTCCTCCTTCTTCATTATTCACCCCCTGCTTAACATCCTTCTCCTTCCTTATTATTCTCCTCGTTCCTCCTCTTCATCTTCCTCCTTCCCCTTCCTCGTCCTCCTGTGTAGCTGGGGGGGGGTCGGGGCTCCCCACTTATGGCTGGTCACATCCACTGATCCCCTGTCATTAAAGACCCAGCGTCGTGATGGGCGTGACACTGGGCCAGGTTGTCGACGACGCGATAACCTCAAGTGCACATGGCTCAGTGCTCGTTTTGTGCTGCCGTTTCTGGCTACATCTTTTTTTAATTAATACATTGATTCTTCAATCAGAGATTATTTCGGGATTTGTGGGGAGGGTTTGTGGGCAGAACGTCTTGTCTGGAAGAGATTGCATGGGAAGAGCTGGCTGACAGGATGGCTGCTATGTGCCGGCTTGTTATGCAATATTTTCTTTGAATTCTTTAATATGGGAAAAACGTGATCAGGATGATAGTTTTATTAAACGAGAGATAAACTCACACGGGGCGGCGCTTTCCATTCCAATCTAACAAAACAAAATCAGCGATCAAGGATTCAAAGAAAGTCAAAGCACCAAAAAGGAGAATAGGGTACAGAATATCAATGTGCCAAAATATTACTCGATGCATCTCTGCCCTGCCGCCCCCCCCCCCCCCCCCCCCCCCCCGTGCCATTCTCCATCTCCCTCTCTCTATGTCCCTCTCTCTCTGTCCATCTCTCTCACAGAGAGAACGATAATATCGAACAGAGCGCCTCGCCACGCCATTAGCGCGGGACAACAACAAAGTAAATGAATAATGGAGAATATGATTTTGTGAAGTGGAGGACTGAAAGAGTCCTGCTGTAGTGAGCCCTGCAGACCATCGATCTGTGGGCTTCCTCGGCCCCCAGCCCCAGCCAGCGCGGTCGCACCGCTCTGCACCACCCTGTGTGTGTGTGTGTGTGTGCGTGTGCGTGTGTGAGTCAAATATTATATAAAATAGATAATAAGCATGTATGTATGCTACATATATTTTTTGGAATTTCCCTTTCTTCTCGTCTATACTGGCATACATATAAAGCAAATAGAGCTAGCAACAGTAAGTTGCGTGCGGCTGTGACTACACTCAGGCAGCACAGTGGTGAAGCCAAGCTGCAGATCTGAAGCCTGCTCAACAGTCGCACAGCCTCATTAAATCTCATGTCTCACACTGTTCCTGGCTCTCCACCTCTCAGAGTATAATAATGTCCGTCTTTCTGAGGCCTCTTTTGTTAAGCCTTCCCCCATTCACGTTGGCCACTGATCGAAACCTGAAGGGGGGGTGGGGGAACGAACGCACAAAGACGAAGAACCGGACCCACGGCCTCGACTATGAGGGCCGAGCGTTTGCCCACACGGCTCCTGTCAGGAGCCTAATGGCTATTGTAACGCGCGTCCATCAAGGTGCCAAGTGCGCCGTGACTTTACGTATGCTTGACAGTACAAAAGCCCCCGTGTTTTTCCTTTAGTTTGGTCTGCCGCCACCGCCGCGCGACGTGAAAAGCAGTCCGGCGATGTCGCCGACCGCGACGGGAACAGCCTCCCACACGACGGCGGACGGAGGAGGAGGAGGAGGACCCGTCTTACGGCGAGCGTGACCGTAATCGCCCCCGGTGTCAGGCATCCTAAAGTTTAGTTACCCAAAAAAAAAAATGAAGTACAAGGAATCGACTCTCTGCGTATCGACCGCGCTCCACACGGCGTCCTGGGAGGGGGGTTAAAAAATAAATCAGTCAGACAAAGTCAAATGAGGAAAGTGAGAAATTAATTTGTGCGCCCTCTTGATTTCTCCACAGGCAGACATCGATCATGTGGCGACTACCGCCCGCCCCGCCCGCCCGCCCCCACCCGCCTCCTCCGCCTCGCTCTGGAGGACGCCATGACGGGGGGGGGGGGGGGGGTGGGGGTGGGGGGCGGGGCGAGGAGCGTGTGACTGAGGGGGTCGTCGCAATCAGGCACACTCATTAGCCCCGCTTTGGCTCCTGATGGCGGGGAGAGGTCGCCATCGCCTCATGTCGCGCGGGGTGAGAGAGGGGGGGCGGGGGGGGGCAGCACACACCTCCCACATCTCCACCAACCCCCACCTCCACCACCACCTCCACCACCATCACCCCCCCCCCCACTGATACCCATTCGATACCGCCTGACGGGGCCACAGAGGACAGCCATCTGAACAGCCGTTAGGAATAAAGTGAATACACTGGAGGACGGAGAACCCAGAAGAAATCACCCACAAATTTGAATCGAGAGACAGCACGCCCGGTGAGCGTGGACGGACACATGCCGCAGCGACCAAACAATCCAGACATTTTTGCGTTACACTGCGAGACACCCGTTTTGTTTTTTTTTAAGCCGACTCGTCCAATGGCTGACCTCGGCTCGGGAGTGTTGGCGGATTAAGGGGACGGGGGGAGATAAAAAAATGCAGAGGGTTGTGGAATCGAGGAAATTTATTGTGGTCACACAGCTTGGGCCTTTTGCATAGGAAAGACTTTTTTTTTTTTTAATGCCATCTTTGGAGTTGTGTGTAAATGGAGGGACTAATGTGGCAGGGAAGGAGTACTCAGGGACCAGGTCCCCAGTCTGCCGGGCAAAGCCATCCATATCGGGTTTAAAATAACCACGCCTGAGACTTAACCTTTACCAGAGACAAATGAAATGAAAAGATACAGTGTG
>NC_082389.1:6137617-6182617 GCF_031168955.1 Gadus macrocephalus
TGTGTAATCTGCCCTGACTGACCAGCAAGGAGATGCTCGCCACGGGGACTACAACTCAATTTAGCTCAGGTCAGCAGGTCAACCCTCCTCAATTAAGCCTGTGGAGGGAGGGGGGAAGGACACACACTGCACATGAATAACTTTCTTAATGAGCAGTGTTTGAACTGGTTATTAGCGTCATAAATAATTTGTAATGGAGGAGGATGTTAATTGTGTTTCATAATATTTTCTGACCCCGCATATATAGCCCGTTAACGTACATATGTAGCAATGGCTTGGAAATATAACTCCATGACACACACACACACACACACACACACACACACACACACACACACACACACACACACACACACACACACACACACACACACACACACACACACACACACACACACACACACACACACACACTTTATCCCACAATAGCGCTACCATAATCTAAGTATTAAGGTGAAATTAAGCACAATGCAGGCTGGCAAAACATGGCCGCCACACAAATAACACTTAAGCGACAGATATCATTTTATTGTGCGGCAGTGGTGGGAAAAATCAATCACTGCCAGCGAATCAGAAGTGTGTCTCCATGTGGCAGACAATCCGTGACAAGGGGAGAGACACATGCCATGAAATAAGAGGAGAAATCGGCCAGCTCCGCGACACCCAGCCCAACACACGGCGCTGCATGTCACCCGCACTGACAGCCATGCTAATGGGATTTTTTTTTTTTTTTTTTTGCTACGGCTCCATCATAATTTTCTTAATGATAATACTAACCATATTTTTGTGTCACATTAGAAAAGTGTTAATGGGTGTTATGCCACAGATCATTAATTGTTAGCGGGGCCTTGAAACAGAAAGCTCAGCTCCTTTAAGACGAACACTAACTAACACAGGGGCTAATAGAGTTTTAACTAGAGGAAGGGGAAAAAACATATTTAAATATTTAAATTGCCACGTTTAATTTAATGAGTCGTTAATCATGTATGGGATTAGATGTTATTTTACTGTGAATTATTTTGTAAATTAACCTGGCCCAATTTATATCTTATCCTAGGAGGTGGTTCAGATTCAATAGAGTGAGAAATCATCAAAAAAGTAATGAGGAATTCTAAATCAGGTGCAAAAATAACAAAACATGAAAAGCAGTAACAAAAGTGTTGACATATTTTCTTTCAACAAAGTTTATCAAACAGGCCCTATTTAATTAACTCCACAACTGTATTCGTGCAGCTTAACTATTTTGACAAAAAATAAGAAAATTGGAAAATGTATTTTTCATGGATACACATACTACTTACATTAGTAGTGTTTGCGACCTAAATTCAAAACAAAACTTTCCTTTCATCGAACGCCAAGTAATTTCAATCGTGTGGCGATGAAACCCAGCTCTGAATGAAAATCAAATATTTAAAGTGTACATGACACAAAGCTGATTTCATGACATCCACCCATACTTGGGGGAATGGCGCAGAAAATATATTTATGTATGCAGACGACAGTCCTCCTTCTTAGCCAATAAACACATTAGAACCAGACTAAGAGAGAGAGAGAGAGAGAGAGAGAGAGACACACATTTGTTCTCATGTAAAATTAATAATCCGCTCTCACACTAGTCAAGAAGTGCTTGCAGGAGAGTCAACGTGGCAGTCATCACACACACTAGTCTTTTTGGAGTGTGATTCCATCGCCTTATGGCTGCACACACACACACACACACACACACACACACACACACACACACACACACACACACACACACACACACACACACACACACACACACACACACACACACACACACACACACACACACACACACACACACACACACACAGCAAACCGTCTGAGGCAATGTGCTGACCTGAAACTTCTCCTGCACATCAAAACAAAATTACAATGTGCCCACAGTTGAGAGCTGTGGAAGGCGTGGAGATTGAGTAAATGTCAGTGGCTAGGGGTGAAGTGTTTGCATATAAGCGAATGATGTATGGTCGCGTCCTGCGCCATTTATTCCCCAAAGCAATAACGTAGCCGGATCCTTCTCGCAGACTTAATTGAAACGGGACTTGTAATGTTGCCCTTTTCCTCAATGGGACAGAAAAAAAGACCAACATAACCTCTGACACACGCAAGCAGCAGATACCAACGAAGGAACTGAAGAAGGGCTAAGAAATGTGTGTGTGTGGTGTGGGGGGGGGGGGGGGGCTGGGAACTGCCTGCCAAACTGTCAGCAGACTAATTTTTTTCGTCTTTTTTTATTCTGGTCATACTTTATTTACTTGTCCAGGAACTGCCACATACCTCACGACATATAAAAAAAACACATTCAACAAAACACACAGACACCCACACGCGCACACACACAAGCTAAAGTGTGTCTTTCTGAGCGAGGATGACCCCGCTCCACACTGCTGACCACTGTCTCCAATCAGAACACGAGCCTGCATCAAGGGCCTGCCGTTAGGAGGTCAGCAGAGGAAACCCTACACATCTCCACTCAACAGACACTCGTGGAAATGATAGCCTAAGTGTTGTCAAAACACACATGGGAAAACACAGATGTGGGTAGCCACGCATGTACACGTACAAACACACACACACACACACACACAGACACATCCAAACACATAGATTCACACACGCACACATACATGGGTGTTTGGTGAACACACATGTAATGTATGTTTGCCGCACACACAAATACACAGGAACCCCAAGTGTACACAATACTGCACTGAAAAAGTCGATTTAAAAACGCCTTTTCAAAACACACAATCCCATTGTTTTCATAATCAACAATTTTTGTAGAAAAATTTCTTAGACGATGGAAAGTTATTTTCGACATCTGTATAAGTATGAGGCTCTGTCCCTAAAGGAAAAGACACAGACAAAGGACAATGGAAAACATCTGCCTGGCCTTTTCCCTGGGACTCATCCAAAACAATATCCATGACATATCTATGTGATCTGCACTGCTTGTACACGCTACATGAAGACATAAAAGTAGCAGGCTAGTTTGTGTGCCGTCTTTGCCATTACAGTAACAATAACAACACAAATAAGGCAATCCCTCCAGCTTAATATGCATGCATGTTTCCACACTCACGCACACACACACAGACACAGACACGCAAACAGGCACACTCAATTCTAAACTATGTTTCAATCCTCACACAGCAAAATGGGATCACACTCACAAAGTAAAAAACAATAAGAAAAAGGCAATACCCACACCAGCATGTATAAACACACTTGTGGGGCATGCTGGCAAGAGGAGAATTATATATAAGTTATGCATCTTTTGAGCATAGAAAATGTCCCAGCAACCAGAAAAAAAACGGCCAATATCAATCTGCTCTGACAAGTAAGAAATCTATTTATAGAGCCGTTTCCTGAAAAGAAAGGGCTGTGCAAGTATAGAATACAAGAATATGACAATTGTGAGACGTTCGTGCACTCACATTCCCCCCCACCCCCTCTCTCTCCTGGGTATTGATTTAAAATGGTGGCTGCATGAATGTACTACCGCAGACCATGTAATCTTTCGTTGAGATGAAGACTTCCGAGAATGAAAGGGGAAAGAGAAAGGGGTCCACAGACCACAAGCTGGGAATGTGAAATTGTGGACAATTATTTGCTGAGCAAAATACAATGCCTGCCAGATGAACTGGAGCTCAGCCTCCAAAGCCCAGCACCCCCCCCCCCCCCCCACCCCCACCCTACCAAAACGCTAGAGAGGAGAAAAAAGTATGCCGTGTTTTCCTCTCTTTTAGCGACTCGGTCTCGGTCTTTGCCGTCTCCAATAATGGCCCACACACATAGACACAGCCATGGGGTACCACCAAAAGTATTTTGTCCGAAGCCAAAATACGGATAGCGTACATTTTGAAAACTCTTCTGTCACATCACTGAAGGTAGACTACACGTCTGGAGAAACACAAACCGGAGGAGAGCCATGCTTACCGTGATATAGACGGCTGCCTCTGGCTAAATGTATTGTCTTTTATTGTATATTTTATCTTAAAAGCACAGGTCGCGAGACAACTATTTACCAAACCGGAGTGACATTACACCACATGTCGCTCGCTCGCGCCGACGTTATCAACACACGCGAGCGCCACAAACACGCACGCGCGCATGAAAGACACCGCGTTAGCCCACATAAACATTTTTCCCTCTGATATACGTCTTCCTCCACCTAGATCCCTCTCATCCCGACCCTCGTCCCCTCAAACACCCTCACACAAACACACACACACGCACGCGCACCTCTTCCTCACAACATATACAATGTTTCCTCGGAATCCACCTCCTTTAGTTTCACCACCAGACGAAAGTCACATGACACGTGACACTACAAACCATTCCATCAGACGGATCAAGTTCCCAACTTCGGCGTCCGTCGTTAATAACAGATCCCCGATGTTTCTCTCCTCTCTCTCTCCCCCTAAAACCAGCCAGCTAGCTCTCTATCACCCTGGACTTACACTGTTGCTCTGCACATGATCCATAGCCGTGCTCTGCGGTGATTGTTACAACAGTGGTGCGTTACAGACTTCCCCGACTGTACACACACGCACTCGCAGGGGGTGAGCAGCACTGTGTGTCCACCACCGATGACATGCTAGCAAACGCTCCCGGTTGTGACATTGTTAAGGAGGTAAGAGGTAAGACACCATCGAGCCAGCCGAGTTCACTCGCCACGCCGGGTGTAGGATTGTCATATCTGTTGTTTACACCCACAACCACCAAAAAAATGTGTATCTTTTTTTATGTCAGAGCTAGCCAGCATTAGGCTATCATCACTTACCTTTCAGTGATCTTGGTTTAGCTTGCTTGCGGCGCGACATCCTATTAGAAAACGCTGAAGTTCAAGCTCAGTTTCTCGTGTAATGCGTGTGCACTGGGATCGGAATATCGTAAGACGTACTCTCTTTAAATCTCCGGAGCAGAATCGCGCGTTCCTATTTATCATTACAAAAAGATGTCGCTCTTTGCCGTAGCCCCCTACGATGGATGTAGACGCGAGTTTAGGGTGTTTAGTGTTGGGGAGAATGTAGATGGTTTAGGATTAAATCCAATTAGGTCCCAATCGTGTTTGAGTTCTCTATTTAGTTGAAGCGGTTATCAGGAAAAGTGGAAGAATTTAGTAATTCCGTCATGCGCTTCCATTCTCCGGTGGAGCAGAGTCGCGTGTGGGCATGATGTTCGTTTATGATAAAAGCGGAATATTTGCTTTTCGTCTTTGATCTCAAATGCAATCGCGTGAGAAAGACATCAGCAAACAACGCGTCCTGTGAGAGTAGGGCAAAAATGCAACAAAACCAAAAAGAAAAAAATACACTTTTCACTGCATATCCACCTAACAGACCCAAAACTATTATACACTCTTCCTTTTCTCAGCCTGGTAAGCTAATCATATAATAGGTTCGGCATCTGATCTAAGTCAACGTCTAAATTGCTTTAAAAGAGGATGAAGAAGCAGAGAGAAGATGGAAGCTCCCTCCTCATCACAAACCTGCAAGGTCTTGGACTGCGCTGTCGCTCCGGTAGTCCACATAATAATGGAAAATGGAAGCAAGGCCCCCAAAGCCATCAGGATGGCTCCAGAGGGGGCCCCTACCCCGCAGGGACTCGCTCTGTACGTAATCACTGAGGAAATCATTGTCAGCCTGCCTGCACTCACACACAGACAGAGAGGCATGATTAAAATCCTAGGGATCACGGCAAGATGCGGATTTCTGGATCTGCTAGTCTGCGGATCGGGAGTCGAACTCTAAACCCAAAGTCGGCTCGTTCACCCTCGCTTCTCCTCTGTCTCGGCTCGCGGTCGGCCACTCGCCGTCTACGGCAGACGGACTGGTCCCCCTTCTGGTAGAAATGGTTAAGCAGAAAGACATTTTGTGGCTGTTGACATACAGTACATCTGTCATGTAATGGCACGCGAAACGCTCTTTAAAGATTATTCGCGAGGTGCATATCATTTCTGCATAGGATGGTAAATATGGTTTCATGTTGAGGTTGTTTATTGCTTGATAAATATATTTTTATTTAAACAATTTGAAGGAAATTCTTAAAAATTATATAAGTAAAAAATTATTTTATAAATATATTTTAAAAAATCATGTAGTTTACTTATTTATTAGCGAGAACCGTAGGGCTATTGGCTTTAAACTCACCATTTGCCATGGGTTGTATATATATTTGTATTTTTGGGGTATTATGATTAAATTATATTTTTTATTTTGAACACCAAGCACATTTTCTATCTTTTAAGCTATTCTTTCTTTTTTTCTTTCACTTTCTTTCTCCCTCTGTATTTCATTCTTTCTTTGCTATCCTTTCTCTCTTTCCATCCATCATTCGGTCTCTCCTCTTTTCCCCATGTCAAAATGCTCACCACAGTGTCTCATAATGTACCCACAGCGGTGTGTGTGTGAGTGTCCAGGCTCCATGCCCCTGCTATGTGAAAATGAGATCCAGAGAGGACTCACGCGGTGGGCTTCTCACTCTGCGCTTTTACCGCAGCCTGGAGGTGTAGCCTCTGCCAGGGGCCTCATCTCAAAATCACAGCCTTTACACACCACGCATTTCCCTCTCCACTTGATTCATGACGGTGATGTGCAAGAGTCTTATGGAGAGGAAATATTAAGATAAACGCATGTTGTATAAGCGTAATATATGCGCCGTTGTGGCAGTGGATCATCAACAAACGTAGGACTATGATTCAAAATGCCCCAAAGAATCTCATCCCCGAATATTTTTTTTTCCTGTTGCCTTATTATTTGTATTTTTACTCTGAGTAAAAATAGAGATAATGTTTCACCGCTGTACTCCAGAGCCGTGGCCTTGTGATTTAATGCCCTCTGTAACTTTACAACGCTACTAATTACTATTAAAATAGTTATTAATAGGGTATTTTGCTGTGCATATGCTATTACACATTGTTTCAAATGTCCCTTATGTTAATATTTCAAATTGGACCTTCATTTTTGAATATTATGATGTAAATATGTGACAATGTTCTTAACCGACAAACAAACCTTCTTACTACCACTGTTATTAAGCCGTCTTCATATTTTTGTTTCCGTTTTCGGTTCCTTGATACTTAAGTTGCCCGCAGACACGCAGAAACCAAAGTGGGCGATTGAAACCTAAATACGTTGTCGAGACTCTCCCTGTCTTTTCGGTAATGGGAGCTTCGCCACTTGCCTATCAACCGCCCTCCCCTCCCACATCTTGTCAGCCAGGCTTTCAGAAGATAAGTAGGAGAATGAATGACACGGAGCCGACACGGAGCTCTTTGAACGCGTCAAAACGCTCACAAACTACAGTTAACCCAGTGAACACAACCAATAGCAAAACATCTATTTAGTATGTGCTCTGAGTCTGTCAGGGGGGGGGGGGGGGGTCTCGGCTTGCCTTAAACTTCAATGTGAACAGCACCACCCCCCCCCCCCCCCCCAACACCCCTCCCTCCATACCCAAGCCCGCCCCCCACCCCCTGTCCAATCCCCACAGAACCCCCCCGAAAAAGCCCCCCCAGCCCCGTCTCGACACTCTTGTCAAACGGATCCCCCAAAGTTGTAGTTACCACCTTGCCTATACACCACCATCCTGCCCCTCCCTCTCCTCCCCTACCACCCCCGACTGCCACTCGCAGCAACTCTCTCTCCTGCTCTTCCCCCCTCTCTCTCTCTCTCTACCTCTCGCTCTACCTCTCTCCCCCTCTGTCTCTCAAACACAAACAAACAGTGCTCCCCGGTCCACCAGGACTGCTTGCTACTTTCATCAGTGACAAAGTGAGTGGGAAAAAGGCTTTACTTGGCTCAGCGCTTGCACAGTTTGCTCTTCGAGTTACACTATAGACTCCAAGGTTGTTGTTGTTGTCATTCCGTGTGTGTGTGTGTGTGTGCGTGTGTGTGTGTGTGTGTGTGTGTGTGTGTGTTTGCCTCTGTGTGGGTGCTCTTCAACGGGAGGAAACCTCTTCTGAAGAATGTGGCTCATGATGCTCCACCACTCTGACACTGCTCATCCCCAAGGAAGAGCCACATGAATGTGAGGGAGGGAAGGAAAATAAAACATATATTTTTAATCTCAATTTCCTGGAACAAATGGGAGCAAGGCAAAGTCAACAAAAGGTGTGTCTGTCACTCGATGAGGAGCTCGCTTGTTATCGAAATGCAATTCTCACATCAAAAAACCTTAAGCTCATACGTTCTGATATTGGTGGTACAGGCAGTGGTATCTCTTAAACTTGAGCTATTTTCTCCCTTCTTAATCCACTTCCACCATCATTCAAGGTCTACACACAGTAGTAACCTCATTCACAGGTTTTCAGTGGTCAAGTTTCCCTAATGAACACAGGAACAGATTGAGTCAGTGCTCAACAGTTACATTGCTACGTAGTCAGTTCAAAAATATGAATTCAAGAGGGAAAAAAAAGTAAAACACATCATCTTTGTGGGATCCCAGCCTCATAAGGAGTGAGACAGATAGTTATTCATCCAGTTATTTTCCTCTTTGACACACCTCAGCTTCATATGAAGGAATGTGTTGTGAAACTGAGCAGTTGTGTGCCGCCCCGCCCTCCCCCCGTTGCTTGCAGTTAAGACACACGGACGCCACGGTGAGCGTGCGTGCCAGAGAATCTGAGATGCCACTCTGGCTCCTCCTAGGAGGACCAGCTCCCCAGCAGACTCTGTCATCCCTGGGGGGAGGGGGGGGTTCTCTGGCCTTTCCCCCACAAACCACCACCTCCACCGCCACTCTGCCTTCCCCCCCGACCCCATCACCCTCTCACCCTACGTCTGTTTTTTCCTCAAAAAAAATGCATCGTCCAAAATAACAAGTATTGTTATTCTCTCTCACCCCCTCACTCTCTCTCTCTAGCTCTCTCCCTCTGTCTCATACTTTATCTTGCTGGAGAGTGTGAAAGTTTTGGTTTGTTCTAAGGAGGTGTCTGGTGCAGACGTGATCACTGTAGGCTATTTAGAATCTTGCCGAACAACTAGCGGTTTATAAGAACAGCCGGTCAATTACATCTGTTGATGAGGTCAGCTGCACAGACATGAATGCAAACAGATGCACACACACACACACACACACACACACACACATGTGCACACACCCATACATACTCTGGACTTGGCTCATTAAAACCCATCGCGCTACTAAAACTCAGAGATGTGAACGTTTCCCTTGAGGAGCCGAGTGCGTTCATTTTGAGTGAGGCAGAAGTTTGGTGGTGTTTCTCCGTTTTTTTTTCTCGCTTATAATTACAGAAATTGCTGGAATGCATGACCCTGAGAATAGGGCTCCGTCCTCCGAGAGACCACCACCAGCATCATCAGCGTCTTCCTGGTGTGTATGTGTGTGTGTGTTGGTGTGCGTGCATGTGCTGGTACGTGTACGGGTACCCGTGTGTGTTTGTGTGTCTGTCTCCCTGGTACGGTGCCACCCACTCCAAGCATGAGTGAGGTCGAGGCAGTGCCCCCATCAGCAGTAGGATCCCCCCCCCTTCCCCCGCCCACGGGGACCTTCAACTACGCTTCAACAAAGCAAACTCCCGAGGCGGGCTCAGGGAAAAACAAGAGAATAATAAAATAAGATTGAGATCGGGAGTGACTGAACACAGTGCTCTCGCCGAGCAGCAAGGCGTACTTTTAGACAAATTAAAATAGATACGATAACTTTGCCAACAATTAGCCGAAATGGGAAAAGTCTGTGTCTTCCCACAATTAAACATTCGAGCCAGACATGCTTATTTGATCGTAATATCAAACAGTTATATTTGCCTGTGCAAAAGACGCTGAACAAAGCACATTGAACCAAAACGTGTGTTTGCATCCGCAAACCGAGATCCGGTCCATCAACGTTCCTACTCAGCGATTGGAAATAGCTTCGCTCCGTTCTTCGAGCCGGCGGCTTTCGTTTCGACAGGTTCAACCTTCCTTTCCCTACAGCCTCTCAACAGGAAGACGTCACAAAGCGGAGCGGAGCGTGCGGGGGAGAGCCGCGGCAGGCCCGCGTCAACACCCGGTGACCTTCCAGTTGGATATCCACAACTTCCATCTTCCCAAGCCAAGGAGCCCCATGGAGCAAGTCCCAAACCGGGTCATTAGCGCAGCGGTGTCACCAGACAGCAGATCACCGGCCAGAGAGGGAGCGCGTGGTGGGGGGGGGGGGGGGGGGTGGTGGTGGTGGTGGGGACTCCTGGCATGGAGCGGTTGCTGTGCGGGTTGACATTCAGGGCTGGCTGATCTATGGGGCTGGGGAGACAGTGCCCTTGCTCTTGGTCTTCAACCGGGAGGAGGGTCCTGGCAGCATTCCCCTTACTTACTCCATCATGTGACCCCGGGCTACGGGGGACCCCCGTTATACCGGCGGCGGTGGCGTTCCGTCCCTCCGCTTACAGCGGCGTCCCGGGCCTCACCTGTAGGACGCCATTAGCGAGGCGCAGGGGGGGACCCGGTGAGGAGCCCGAGGGGTTCCACATAGACATGTCACAGGAGCGAAGGAGCATCCATGCTTCAATAAGACGCCATAAAAATATAAAACATTAACGCGCTCCCCCTCTCTCGCTTGAGTCATTGCCATCCACTCGGCAATTCACGGCCATGTTGTTCCACCACTGTATTTCCCCAGGCCAATCTTCACGTCTGTGCTGTAATGACAATAATTATCATAAAGTTCTTCTGTTGGCAGCGATGCAACGCATTACGCCCGCCCCGGAATTGTGTCTTGGTGTGATGAAAATCTTTCAGGGGTTATCATGCCCTTGGCGATGGCTTTGACCTCCGCAGCCCACCGTGAGTAAACGGTGACCGGTAACCGACCACGCCAAGATAGGGCCGACCCCGCGGGGTGTGACCGCGAGCCAAGAAGGACATCGAAAATCTTTTTGGTTAAAAGGGGGTGAACACGGGATATGTTTCCACCTGCTTGGATACAGGAAAATAGACCCCCCGGAAAAAAACACCACGAAGAAAGGGTTCAAACACACGTGACGGAGACACATTGTCGTTCCTTAGCCTTGGAGGCCCTCTCGTTTAGTGGTTGCTCTATTTAAATGAATCTGCCTATTAGCGGCCTGCTGCTGGATGTGGTTCATCATACCATGTCTGCTGTTCCGCGATATGCACAACAGTATCTAAAGAGGGTCTGACCTGCCGGTTAGCCGAGGCACCACAGTGTTTGATTACAACAGTCTCTTCAGATAATCACTCAAGTAAGTTTCGAGGGCGGAACTTTGTCTCTTTGTCTCTCTCTCTGCGTGTTACATATGTCTGCCTACGCCCATGGCATCACTGCCGGCGACGGTGAAGACAACGTGTCTAGAGGTGGGTTTATAGGCCTCCTCTCCATGACCAGTGTGAGGAACCCAGTCTAATCGCATTATGAACTTTAGTTCCTGTTCTGTTTGTTATTAATGATGTTGGGGGGGGGGGTTGATGAAAAAACTTTTCATCAGCATTTTCCAATGCAACCCTGGCTCCACACACACACACACACACACACACACACACACACACACACACACACACACACACACACACACACACAGACACAAACACACACACACACACACACACACCACCACGATGTAGTTAAAATGGCCGGTGTTCTGTGTGAAGGCATGTGGCTCAGCGGTGCTCTGAAGGATTACAAAAGCACCCCTAACTCCCCAGGCCATGTGCACATTATTCACTCCACCCCCACCTCCTGCTCCTCTTCATCAGGCAGCCCCCCCCCCCCCCCCCCCCCCCTTAGCCCCTCCCTCCCTCATCTCCCGACGCTACCAACCAACACCATAGCTCGCTGTACCTCCTCCCACTACTTCCTTACTCCCCCATGATGCATCCCCGACTCCCCCACTCCCCCACCTCCACTCCCCCCCCCCCCCTGCTCTCCCCCTCCCCTCGCCTGACAGTAGGCATAAGCCCCGGGAAACCTCTCTCCGGACCGCGGCGGCCGCCAGGGTGGGGAGTCGGGACGGTGTTAATTAAAGGAAAAGGTTAGCACACACGGGGCTGGCAGAAGGCGTGCTCGGAGAGAATCCCCCCGATGGAGCAGCTGCTCACCGCCCCCTCCCCCCCCCCCCCCCCCCAACCACCCAGCCACCACCCTCCCTCGAAGCCCACCCTCCCCGACCAGCAACCCCCAGGAGAGGGGGGGGGGGGGGAGGGGGAGTCGGGACGGAAGCCAAGAGATGGGGACCGCTGGGAGGGAGGCGGGACTGTAGGGGTACGGAGAATGAATTGGGGGTTGAGTTGACCCCCACACCGAGGTGCAGCCTGGGGTGGGCTGGTGGACGGTAGTGAGTGGGGGGGTCGGGTTGGGGGTGTGGGGGGTGGAGGGGGTTTGGGTAGTGAATGGTACTGCTCACCTGTCCAGCCAGCTAGCTTGGTTTGGAGCTGATTAGTGTGTCCCAGAGAAGGCCTCACCTTCCCTGAGCACCACCTACATATGTGCGGCGCACACGCACACGCGCACACACACACACACACACACACACACACACACACACACACACACAGGCCTTCAACCGAGAGTGGGACGGGTGCCAAGTCCATTTAGGGAAGGGTGTCTGCGAGGCAAGGAGAAACAGACAAAGGGAGACGCAAGGAGACCAGCGTACGGAGCCTGAGACGCTCCTCTAGCTGCGGAGAAGCTAGCCGCACGGGCTCGAGCAAAATAAGGGTCAGGGCGGAGAGGGAGGGGCCAGGAGGGGGGGCGGGGGGGGGGGGCATTGTGGGCTGGTGCTGGTAGATTGAGCGATGAGGGAACACGTGTCGTGTTTAAGAGAATTAGTGCATCAGGATTCCATACAGCTGTTGTGTCACACTGGCTGTGCCATGTGTGAAGTAACATCTGTGGGAGATCATTTAATCATGATAAATCATCGCGCCATATTGCCCAAATACGTAACTTTCTCCTTTTTTTTTTTCGCCAAAAGGAACGTTCAATCGGGAATAAGGATGACCCAGTTTCGCACAACATGCATCAAAATAGTGGTTTCACATCTTTGGGAATTAATGATGAATGGATTACACCTTAGCAGGGAATGCTTAAGATAAATTAATAAGGGGTGATTAAACATATTCAAAGGATATTATACAAAGGCTTGGACCATCCATCTCATTAAAGGCAAAAAATAACACAAATAATTCAAATCTGCATTTGTCCAAAAAAGTATTGATGTCTTCCAACAAACCACGTCCCAAAAGCCTCCTTCCCTGAGTGGTCGGCTTGTTTTTTAAAGATCCTCCACACGCAGTTGTCATGAAATCTGGAAGGAGCGTCAATACGCGATGACACCTATCTCCAACAACCCACCTCGCCGCACTAATCCCCGCCTTAATGAATCCCAATAAACACTTAGGAGATTTTAAAACAAACACCAGGGAGACGCTTTCCTCTCTCTCCCCTTGCCCCCACATCCCTCCCAAACAAGCAGAGATAATTACACATCCATCCGCAGAGAAGAAGTGTTCCCAGCGGAAGGCTGTTTGGTTTACGGATCTGCTCTGTAGTTTGACTCGCCGGGGACGGGGGGGGGACGGGGGGGGGGTAGGCGAAAGAAAAAAAGAAGAGAAAACAACAACGATTTCAGTCTCAAGGTTTTATAACTCTAACGAGGCTTTAATTGCCAAGGTAACGGACCACCTGATTAACCATGACAACAAAAGCAACGCTCTATCCGCGGCGACAGCCACTGTTACCCGCCTGATACGATTCAGAAGGATGCAACAAAAGAAAAAAAAGGGACGACCTAGGTGCACTCTATTCTATTCCCTGATACGGGGGGTGGGGGTGGCAGGCACAATAAGGTCACTTATTAATAAACGCCACTCAATCCTTGGTTTGAACGCCACGTCGTTCACCGTCGTTCGGCTCAGACGCTGGCGTGTGGTTAAACATAGTTTTTTTTCTCTTTTTTCTCTCTCTCTCTCTCCCTCTCCCGCTCTCGATAATTTTATTTACCGCACGTCAACTCCAGCAATGCGTGGCACTTACAGAAGAGATCGCAGCCCTTCAGAGAGTGTGGAGGAGCACGGCACTCAAAGCCACAGGTCCCCTGCCACGTGCCCTCCTTATAGTAACGAGTGCATTTCTCTGCTCAAACTCTGACTGTTGAGCGCCGCTCAGGAGGAGGAGGGGGAGAAGGGGGAGGTGGGGGAGAGGGAGGAGGAGGAGGAGGAGGAGGGGGAGAAGGGGGAGGTGGGGGAGAGGGAGGAGGAGGAGGAGGTAGAGGAGGTGGGGTGTGCTTCAGAGGAGAGACGGCGTGCGTCTGGTGGTGGGAGAGAAGAAAAAAAACACAGTGTGAGAGTCCCATCTCTCCTGTCAGAGGGTTGACACGGGGCACCCAGGGACACAGGGCCTTTGGTGCTCTGAGTCTGGACACTGGCCTAGATATCCTCCACTCCACCCCCCCCCCCCCCATACCCACCCATTCCCCCCCCCCCCCCCCATCACCTCCCTTCGCTGCCTCCCACCACCACCAGCACCACCGAGCACCACCAGGGCATCCCACCTACAAAAAGACTCCTCAGCAGCCGCGTCTCATCTGTTCTTCGCTGTCATCCCGACCCCGCTGAACCACCACTCCTCCTCCGGCTACCGAGTCCTCCCCTCTCCCATGCTTTCTTTCTCTCTGTTTTCTTCTTTTCTTTCCCTCTCCATTGCTTCATTTTCTTTCTAGGGTCATAGGGATAAGACCCCCTAGGAAAAGTGAGCACATATTTGAAAGTGAAAGCAAACCATCAGGACATACACTTTTCCCAGTCCGAAATTCCTACATACTTGGCCGTGTGTTTTTTAGTGCTTGTTGTTCTCTTGGTTTTATGTAAATAGTGCTCCCAAATAGGAATGAGGTCACGGGTACGTGAACCGAGATTCGTTCTGCAGTTCGGTCCGTTGTTTCTATGGTGATCTGTCATGACGATGTCTTTAAATCGATGAGGTCAGGTGGTTGATTCCGTTGGTTGGTTAGTAAAATGTATGCATGAACGCCTGTCCTCCATGGCCTCAAAGTAATTCATCATGGCTTCGATATCAAGGCATTGTTTGTGCAAACACTAAAACGGTGAACCCACAAACCCCCCCCGAATAATAAAATTCAAAGTTCAGATGTGATGTAAATATGTAGTACATGTCACTTCACGCCATGACACCAGAATGACAAGATGCATCCTCTCATACACTTCAGGCAGGGTGTATGTGTGTATCTGATTGTTTGTGTGTGTGTCTAATTGTGTTTTTGGATGTCTGTGTGTACCTGGGTGTATATTTGTGTGTGTGTGTGTGTGTGTGTGTGTGTGTGTGTGTGTGTGTGTGTGTGTGTTTCAGTCTGTGTGCGTGCATGTGTGAATGTACCTGTGTGTTTGTTTGTGAGTGCGTGAGTGTGTGCATGTACGTGCGTGTGCGTGTTTGTGTGTGTCACTCTATGTAGATGTGTATGCCAGCATGGCACTCGCAGTGGAAGGTGTAAATGCTGCAGGTTTCTGCTGTCTTGTTCAACAGCCGTTTCTATTTTGATGTGCTTGGCAATCCCTTTGCCAGGCCAATAACTCTCTCACACCTACACTTCTCTTTCATGCCGCCTGCTTTATTCTCCTTCTTGGAGGAATCCTCTGGGGATCAACTGTGTGCCTCTTAATTTCCCCTGGGAGGCATCCGAGGAGGAAACATACACTAGTGATTTTTCTTTTTTTCATTCAGGATGAAACACAGGGAAAACATTAAGGTATGGCGTACAGAAAATGGCATTCGATGTCAATGGGCCAGGCGAAGGGTTAAGTGAGTTCCTCAACTTGTCACTATGTCTATGTCCCGACATGCCCCCACTACCTCCCCCTCTCTGTCTCTCCCTCTTTCTCTCTGTCTTTCTTCCTTGAGTTGGTCTTCTTTTCTTTGTTTTGTTCTGAAGAGTCTCGGAGTGCAGCTTTGCATTGAGTAACATGCAGCCTGCCAGCCAGTCAGCCAGTCAGCACGGTGTTGTGAAGAGAGGAGAGGAAGGAGAGGTGGAGGAGGAAGAGGTGGAACAGAGGAGGAGGAGGAGGAGGAGGAGGAGGAGGAGGAGTCCCAGGAGACGACGTGCCCCAGTGGGTTTGGTTTTGTACACCCGTCACACACATCTGAGGGTTGACGCGCATCACTGATCCAGGGAAGGGAGAACCGCTGCCATGTTTACTGTCATGTTCCAAGGTATGCTACTTGGCTTCAAACACATCAAACGCATCTACAGGAATACTGATATTGGGGAATGCCACCGGGAGCCGCCGTAAAAACATACAGACACACTCTAAACACACACACACACACACACACACACACACACACACACACACACACACACACACACACACACACACACACACACACACACACACACACACACACACACACACACACACACACACACACACACACACACACACACACACACACACATGCATCCTGGGGACCGTGCCACTACACAGCCCCTGCTGCGACGCTGCTGAAATGTGTCACAGACGCTTTCACTTTGTGTGGTTGTGGTTGTTTCTACTTGGCTAATGCTCTTCCTAATTCTGAATTTTACTTAATGTGAACTCGCATCAACAAAAGATTATGTTTTCGCACCAGTGTGATATTTTTGTGCGTCGGTGTGTGCTGGTCCCTTTTCCATGGTAACAGCGCTAAACAATGACACGGTGTCACGCAGTTGGGTCCACGCGGGAGACGCCGGTGGTTAAAGGCGAGCGAGAGGTGATTAAACTGCTCTTATTTTCTTGGATTTATTTTTTTCCTATTTAGCATCTGAATGCGAGATCAGCGTCGCACGAAACAACAAGCCCGCCATGCGGTCAACGTTTCAACAGGCCGGCCCGTACCTACTTCTCGTTTTTCCAAACCCATTCCTAAACATGAGTGGTGCCTGTCCCGCTCCCCCCCCCCCCCCCCCTCACAACCACTTTTCACACCGAGCGCTGGAGGATCGCGTGGCTTCAACAGGCCCGCTGTTCAACGTGTCTGCGGTTTGATTAACAGTATGCAGGACGGGAGAGTGATGATTGGACCGGCAAAGTGCTCCCTCTTTTGGACCCGCTGTGTGCAGTGTTTTGCTGGGGCTGACTTGTTTGCCTCACGGCGGAGAGGATATGGAGGACGAGGAGAGATGGAGCAGCCTGGAGCCTCCTGCCTGGCTCAGGGGGAGGTTGGACTGGATTAGACGCCTGACAGCTGGGCCACATCTCTGGAGGCGCGGGGAGGCGGAGAGGCACCCTGTCTGCCTGCCTCTGCACCAAAGTGTCAATTTGAGCATGAAGGAAGGATGAAGTCGAAGTCGGAGTGCAAGTACGAAGTGGGCGCGGAGCGGGGGCCACTGGTGGTCCGTGGTGGGTAGATATCAGCGGTGCACGGGCCCGTGCACACGGCTAGGCATCAGGAAGCACACTGTTTATTTAGAGAGGGGCTTGGACCTGGGAGTAGCAGTGTGCGCACCCCGAGGACGGACACACAGACACAAGCGGAGGGGGAGGCGCGGGGGGCTAAGGGGGAGGCGCGGGGGGCTAAGGGGGAGGCGCGGGGGGCTAAGGGGGAGGCAGAGCTTGTGACCTCTCTCTCTCTCTCTCCTCTCTGTATTGTTGACCAGCAAGATAGAACAATCAGAAAGTATGTCTGCGGGGAAAGCTCCTGGACACAAACATGTAGTATTGTGTAAACGTCATTAAGAGATATGTTTTATTAGAGTTAGACTTGCATTCCCATTTTTCAAAGGCAATATAAGCCATTTTAGCAGGCATCTAGAAGTGTCATAAACCCAACTTTTCATGAAAAAGCAACAAATTCGAAAAAGGTATACCACCCCACAACAAAGCCCATACATATCTTCCCTAATTCCACTTTTCTTTCACTACTTTGTTAAATGATGAGTTTCCCGTCAACATTACCTTAAACTAGCGCCCGTTCCAAAGGAATAACAGCAGATTTGTTATTCACCATAAGCACAACAACTGGCATATCGTATTCATACACCCCGACATTAATATGAAGAATGCTTCCAGGCCGTTGGAGAATAGGCGGTAATAGGTTTTCGCTGAGGTCCTGGGAGACTGCGTTGTGTATTTCCTGCACTGAGACTTGGCCGTCCCAGGGAATGTGGGACGTGGGCCGAAGTCGACTTTATTAGCTGGAGATGTTCTAATGTGATTTATTTTTATAAATGAGGGTGTGGTGGGAATGAGAGTGGGGGAGGAGGCCGGTATGCAAATGCCTCCCCTCATTAAACAAGCCCCACCACCACCACCACCACCACCACCACACAACATTATCTCCCCTCTTCCTACGACTGTTTGGGTGCATTAACGAGGTGCAGCCATGTCTGCCGACTAATGATATTGTAATGATCAGAAATCTCCCGATGAAGTCGTCAGCCGCAGTGGCATTCAGAGGGTCTATGTGTGGCGAGGAGGTGGGAGGAGGGGGGGGAGGAGGGGGGGAGGGATACACCCAAGCGGGCTGTGAGAAGATCAAAGGTGAACACAAGGTTTGCATCTGCAGGCTTTTTGTTGGGGATTTTGTTTGTTGTGTTGTTCTGGGGCTGTTATCAGGTAACGGCGGTGGATTTGGTAAGATGAGATGGAGGACCTGTCGAAACCAAAAATATATAGCTATTGGAATGTGTTTATTTTTTTGAAAATAGCCTCATCGTTCATTTTAAATTTTATAGACAACAAAGACCCAAATAAACAAAATACTTTAGATGGGGGTGTCATTGATACGATTCATACGAGTCATTGTTAGTTTATTTTCGTCTTTGCCGTATGCATCATCCATATTTTCATCACAATAAATGCCCTCTTCCTCGCATACATTTTTTTGTGGTCCTTCAAAACTTTTCTTTGCAAAGTGAGGACGCAGCCTCTGAGGACGGCTGGAGCCCATTTGTGTCCTGATATTTATCTTCATGGTTTCCACGAGAATGAGGAGATTAACCCCATAACTGGCAGACATCATACAGTTGATCTGAGCATCATTAGTCCACATTAATAACCCATGCAAGTGCAAATGGATTTCCTCATCTTTTCATCTTAATTACATGACATCTGAGCTCTCTATCTGAAGGGGCCTCTTCAGAGGGGGGAGGGGCTGGGCGACAGTGATGTCAACGCCAGATAGGGGATGGTGTGGTGGCTGGAGTCGGGTCTAAAATGCATTGTGCATGTATACGTACACACAAATGCACAAGCACATATGCAATCTCGTTCTTTTTTACGCATACACACATAAACACAAACAGATAAATATACACACACACACACATACATGCATGCAAAAAACACACACTCACACATGCATGCATGCACACGCACAAAACACACACACAAATATATGTGAACACATATCCACACACTCATGCTTCAGGTTCAGGAGACGAGGCATCCATCATGTTTGCACATACAAACATGTATGCACTCACGCGCAGCACGGCGCACGCCACGCGACACACACACACACACGCGCACACACACACACACACAGAGACACAGAGACAGAGACATACACGCACACACACACAGACCACAGAAACACACACACGGCACCCACAAACACAGGGACAGAGACACACACATTCACATACGTACACACACACACACTTCGGACACATCATGTACACACACACACACACACACACACACACACACACACACACACACACACACACACACACACACACACACACACACACACACACACACACACACACACACACACACACACACACACTCATAGGGTGTCATTGCCCATTAGAGAGATGGATTGACAGGAGGGCCAAATAAATCTTTGTGGCAGAGAGTCAGAAATATAAATAGAGCACCTAAGATAGATTTGTCTCGGGTGTTGATGAAGTTACCTCTGGGGGTAGAGCGCTGTGTCTCTTTAGTAATGAGGACAAGCACCGACACTCTCAGGCTTTAACAGACAGGAGCAGGGGGTGAAAGATCAGAAGGTTGCCTTTCAAATGTAACATGAAATAAAAACACAATCTTACCACATTTACAATAGTATAGTCATACTATATGGTGGTATTTACCAGCCCCACCACCCAGAATATGGTGGTTTGAGCGTGTCGCTCATTAAGGGAAGAATGAGCCCCCCCTGGTGGTTTATAGTGTGCACAGAAAGCCCTGACTGAGAACTGTGCGCGGATGATCAGAAGTGCGGTGCTATGCCTCGCTCTGACAGCCCCAGTGCTCAGACTGGGGTTGGAAACACTCATTCCTCCTCTTTTTATTTCCAGTAACTCTTTCGCAATGGTGGTTATTATTCACCACAGCACAAATCACAATTACACCCAGCCCAGGATTAAGCGTGAAAGCATACAACACGCATTCTGATCAACCTATTCCTGTTTTAATTTCATATCAGCGTCATTCTGATTTGAATAAGTGTGTTTAATCAAAACTTCTTCCCCATAAGGTGAAAAAAAACAAAAACTTAAAAGCTCCATTAAAAAGGGAAATTATTTTAATTAGATCAATAAACGCTGGTAAAATCAGGTAGGCAGGGGAGAGGAGAAAGGCTCTATTACCCATTTTATCATCAAAGCGAGCGCTGTGCTAATTATGCTAGCAGCACCCAGTCAGAGCAGCACACCGGAGACTGATAAGAGAGGACTGCCCAAGGTTTCAGTGATTGCACACGCACACACACACACACACACACACACACACACACACACACACACACACACACACACACACACACACACGCCCACACCCATGTGCAAACTTTTGCAAACACACACAGGCGCTCAAAAACACACACACACACACACACACACACACACACACACACACACACACACACACACACACACACACACACACCACGCACATGCGCGCGCACGCACACACACACACACACACACACACACACACACACACACACACACACACACACACACACACACACACACACACACACACACACAGGCACGCACACAGGTACAAGCACACTCATGCATACACGCACACACTGCACGATTCCCACTACGCAAACTCATTGTATAGGGTGAATAGCTGATATCAGTGCAAAAAAAAACAAAAAAAACAGAAGACATAAACGCAGGGAGAACGATGCAGAGAGAGAGGGCGGCGGCACCTGAGTCGGAGAGCTGACGTCACATTAGAGCCCTATTGGTAATCAATACGAGGCATTATAGGTTGTATAAATCACAGTGTGACACTTTCTCTATGGGTCATTAACAGAGGAGCCGCCGGGGAGTGGGCAGACGTAACACACATGCATAGTCAGTCACACTGCGCAATAACGTCTGAATGGGAAAGCTCAGGAGACGTCCGGGCAGAGTGGCGATGGAGACTAAAGAGCGTAAATAGTTCCACGGTAGCATTTAGATTATTTAGAACCATAAGGGGAGAACAAAAAAAAAGGTCCCAGAGATCACGCGATGAGTGATGAAGGCAGTCACTCGTTTAACAAAACAAAAGGCGGAAGGAGGAAATGACTAGGTTTTTTTTTTCTCTCCTCCCTCTGCTACACAGACACACTTGGAGTCCCGTCGGTTTCTGCTGAAGCCATGTGATCTGGGGCTCAAGTGTTTATTAGCAATTTGCAGTCAACAAACATCCACGGACCACCGGAGGTATTTTCTCCAAAATATTATGAGGGGAGATGAGAGCGGTTCCTGTGAACATTTTTAATTGAGGATGTACTTATTCTGCCTGAAAAGGCATGCTGGAAAATGCAAACGTAGGCATTTGTAACCTGCGTGTGTGTGTGTGTGTGTGTGTGTGTGTGTGTGTGTGTGTGTGTGTGTGTGTGTGTGTGTGTGTGTGTGTGTGTGTGTGTGTGTTTGTGTTTGTGTGTGGTGTGTGTGTGTGTGTGTGTGTGTGTGTGTGTGTGTGTGTGTGTGTGCGCGCGCGTGCGTGTGTGTGTTTGGGGGGGAGGGGGGAAATCTGAAGACTTGCAGGCTCTTTGATGTCTCCTGAAATCGGGCTTAATGCATGTGTAATTAATAAGCCATTTGCATATGATGAACTGGGGCACTTAGTCAGTGTTCTCTGGATACAAATACCTGAGGAAAACAATAACAACAGAGAACATTAAAAAAAGGGAGTCTACGCACAAAAAGACAAATCTATGCTGTGCTTCGGATTAGAAATACATTAGGAGCTAATTATGTCCTAATTGCCAATATTTGTGCAGGTGTTTGTACTTAACCGGGGGTAATCCCCTGCTTCCGTGCACTCATCTGGGCTCCCACTCCAGAGGGTTTGGCTGGCCATGGTGGGTGGGTGTAAGGCACCAGTGGTAATATGGGTTGTTAATAGGTATAGAACAACAACAACAACAACAACAACGATACTAATGCTAATAATATCAACAAGGACAAGATACTTCTAACCCAACTATAATAACTATGTTAAAACTATAAGCATAACAATAGTTAAAAAATATTAAAAAGGGCTAGCTCTACTACTCGGCCTACTACTACTGCTGAAATAAAATGTATTGCAAATCTATTTACTCTAATCTGTAATTACTCTTACCTGTTACCCAGTAAGGAGGAATGCGATGCTGTTTAACTGAAACACACCCACATCACAATCCTGCTAAAGTTGTGTCCTCTCCTCTTGTTCTGTGTTTTCCTGCAAAATATTTAAAGAGAAATCAGAGTCTCCAGGAGTTGGAGTTCCCCCACCTCATCAAATCGCAAATGTAACACCGGAGTCTGATTAAATATTGAACTTCCAAGAGTTTAGGGGATGCTTTTTCATGGGCGTCTGACAGCGAGGGAACATCAAACCCAGATAGGTCTCCTGAGCTGACCCCTGGCTAACAGAGCAATGTGCTGAACGGGCATAAAGCTCACTGGCAGCAGACTCCTCGGCCTGTGAACAGTAACTGAACCACAGGCTCTATTTTATAGCATTAAAGGATTCAACTCTTCAGACTTGACCCTCTTTGCTTCCTTCCGTGATGTTTTGACGGATATCACGGCGTTGGGGGGAGAGTGTGGTTGTGACGTTTATTTGCCAATATACAAACAGGAAGTGTTTTTTTTGTGCGTGTCTTAAGCCCCGTGTCAGTGGCATCGTCAATAGTAGTAATGCGATAGAATGCCTCCGTTATGACCGCGCTGGGTGCCATATTGCATATCATTAAGGTAGTCTTGTTTCATGAGAATGGAGATCCGACCGTGCTATACGGTCTTCTGAGGGTGGTAATGCAACATATCCTTGTGCATTACTGAAACTACCCCCAAAACAATCACACAGGCCCTTTGATACCCCCCCCCCCCCCCCCCAATCTCCTCTTCCACTTTCATTGCGTCTCAAATTCTATTTTCCCAGTTTCCACCCCAGCTTCGTCCCCGGCGTTAGATCAAATATCCGTTCAACTTATTTCCTCCACGTTTTTTGTTTTTTTTCCTCATTCTTTCCGACTCCATCCTTCTCACACTTAACCATTATATTGTACGACCTTGAGTGAGGCGCTGTCAGGCGCTTTTTTAGAACATAAGCGTTGCAGTTTCCCATAATCCTCTGGGAGCGCCGAGGTGAGAGCTGTGGCCCGGTAGCACTCCGAGTGGCTGGCAGCGGATCAAAAGCAGGGAAAGAGGTTCCCGAGCTCATTCCAATTATAACAGCACACACTATCAACTACAAATACAAACAGCACGTAAGTGATAGCGCTGGTGGCCGCGAGGACGGCTGCCAGAGCGCAGGCTGCATGCTAATCAGGATACCTCTTGCCATGGGCTATTTAGGGAATAGCCTCTCATCCCAACTATTCCCCAACGCTGCAGCCAGGAACAGAGAGAGAGAGCGGAAAGGGGGAGTGAATTCCCAGACTGCACAATCCAAGGACAAAATATTAGAAAATGGATCTTTATCTTTGCTCTTGGCCAATATCCATATTAATTATATTAAGCAACCGCATACACACTCGTGTGTGCAGGCGCACGCACGCACACACACACACACACACACACACTTATGTTAAATAAATCTATCTATATGTACTAATGCATGTAGTGAATAAATTATGTGGGGATTTGTCAAACACGTAAAGCTACAACTGTATGCGTGCCGCGTGTGTATAAATGTTTGCTAATTTGATGTCTGGATTAAAGGGGAAAATCCTTACGTTTCAAGAGACTACGGCCACACTCACCTAACTCCCTGGCTCACATTCGGCTCACCCCATAGTCCTCCAGCATCATCCTCCCTGTTCCAAACATAAAAAGGGGTTTGACCCCATGACCACCCCCTTTTAAAGAACAAACAGAACGCGAAGTGAAAAGACCCACACGCAACACAAACAGGATCCTGCAGTCATGCAGAACCACAATCAGGCAGCTTTTTACCCGTGACCACATCCTATACAACACCACCACCATGCCGGGGGTTTGCTTGGCCCTTCCAGTCAAGTGATTTATATCTAGTCCACAGTCATCCTGGGACCTGGATGGCTGGCTGGCTAGGTGAGAGCGAGGGGAAGGAGGGAGTTGGGAGTTTTGGTAGCACACCCCCACCACCACTTTCCCTTCCCTTCCCTCCCTCCTCCCTCCTCCATCCCCCCACTTCCACCTCCACAGACAAACCCCCTCAGAGCTTGGCGTCTCTCCAGAGCCGCGCTGGGGGGGGCGAGGGGGAAGCGGGGGGAGGAGGGAGGGGGGGTGGTGGTGGTGGTGGCGGAGGACAGCGGGGGGTGGGGGGGGGGGGGCTAGAGCGAGGAGCCGGCGTGGAGCGCGACGGGACCCCAGCAGCACCCGGCCCGGAGGCACAGCTCTCAAGGACACGGAGAACTGGGCCAGAGAAGTTCCCCCGCTGCCCACTGAGTGCCGCGCCGCCCGGAACAGGAGGGAAAGTTTCCAGAAGACGAGACGCCGCGTGCGTCTCTCTGTGTTGAAACGCGTCAGGACAAAGTATCTCTGGTGTCTTAGTGTATTGTGGTACGAGGTGCTGCTGCCGAGGGAGAGATGTGGAGATGGGGAAGTCGACTGATGTACTGTTTAAGAGACGACTAATGTCAGGGCTGACTTTTGATCAGTTATTTTAACGTCAATCAGTGTCCTTCATGCTTCTCTCTCTGTATCTTGCAACAGATACAATCACAGGCAGAGGGATAACATAGTAAACAAATAGCTGAAGGATTCATTTAGTCGTTCCCTCATGAACTTAGCAATGCTAAGAACAAATCTGTGTCTTTGCATTTGTGTTTTTGCCCAGGTCTATTTGTGTTTCTTCCTCCCCGGCTGTGGCCACTGCCTGCTCCCAGGGTTTGAGTCCACGGCTTGATCTCTTAGTTAAACAGCGTCGCTGTTATTGTGATTGCAGGCTCAGCATAGAGAGCTCCAGCCCTCGGATCAATCGCCAGCGTACCGCAAATATGCTGTTTAATTTATTTTACATCCAACGTTGATGACAGACGACCCAATTAAAACCGATTTGTTTGCAAAGTCACATCGAGTGAGTTAATCCATCAAATCAAAAGACGCCGTTCACCCTAGCCCAGCCGAGACAATGACCGGATCCGTGCAGTACGTGTTGTTGTCAGTGCGGTGAAACCACACTCCTCCCTTCTTGCCAGGAGCTCTGTACGAGGGTCAGTCTCCCCCGCTCTCCCCCACACATCGGGGGGAGGGCACCACACTTCTCCGAGATGGAGTACCCCCGACCAACCCCAGCCACGTCGCCCTGCACCCCCATCCTGGGCCTCTAATGGAAGTCCTGGGCATCCAGACATCTCCCCTGCCCTGACAGAGGCGTCACGTAGGGCTCTGCTCATCATCGCGAGCCGCGGGACGCCGGCCCCCTGCCCCTCTCAGTCCCGCTCCCCTCACCCCAGGAACGGCTTTTTGGGAACATTGCAGGCAGATGTGTCCAGATGAGCACGTTCTAATTTGCGGGGGCCAGGTTAATGCTCTGCCGGAGGGCCCGGGGGCCGATCGATGCCTTTATTTCCCTAAAACGCCGGCGTGGCGAGAGAGGGGCTCGCGGGGCGCTTTTAATACCGCCGCGGCTCCAGCGACAACTGGGCTGTATTGATTGTGCCCGTGTGGAACTACGTGCCCCTTCTGGGGAAGGATCTATTTGTGTCACCCCGGGCAGGGATGGGGGGCTTCACTGGAGGAGCAGAGAGCTCAGCCAATGGAGGATGCCAAAAACATCAAAACAGCCATGTTTACAGATTACCCAAAGGGAAAGCAAATCACTGCAATTATGCAGGCGGTGGGAATACTGATATCAGCATACCTGCTACTACTTCACCCAGACACTACTTTGGTGAGGCGAGAGCACAAAACAAAGCAACACACTCCATTTTGATTGAAGGAATGATGGAATTTGCTCGACCCTCAACAAACGACGGGATTTAAAACGCATTAGACCCACCCAAAGCGTTTGCCTTGTTTTGAGGTGATTGCACCATTTGGGCGTGTAGGGTGCAAAATATTTCAACCAGCCGGGGAACTATGATATTAAACACAATGAAGTGGGCTGGGCATGAGGTGTACCACTGCATATTTAACAATTGCATGTAGAATCTAAAATGAGTTTTTCCCCTCCACACCCCTCTCCAAAAAAAAGGCCATTAATCATTCATTAGAGCCACCCAAAATGGCTTTTCAAGGAAGCATTTATCTCCTATATTAGCTTAGAAACAACAGAGGGTAGCCCTGTCCGTTTCATAGGCCTTTGTTTGCAGCGGTTGTGACATATTCATGACGGAGGCCATAATAGTCAGATTCCTGCTCTATCCCCCAGGGAGAGCACAGCAAATGGTGTCACATCCAATTACTGCTGCACACTGCAGAGGTAAATCAAAACCCGTGCTATGAACTCACACGCACACACAGACACAGACACAGACACACACACACATAGACACACATGCACACAGACACACACACAGACACAGACACACAGACACACACGCACAGACACGCGCGCGCACGCACAGACACACACGCATACACACTCATACACACACGCACATGTGAACTCACACACACGCAGCGTTAGTGGGGCAATATTGAACAGAAGACAACGGTGACATCCACAGTAATAGAATATCGGAGAGCACATTCTCTTGGTTACTCGGAGGTCATGTATGGATTACACAGGGAGAATTGTGTAGGCTGAGGCTTGCAGGCCCCTCCAAACATAGATTGACGTACGGGGCTTGCACCACGCGTGGCAGAAATTGCTTGTTCAAGACTTTTATGATTATGGATTTGTTAGCGGGCATGCAGAAATTGAAATCGCGGTAGAGAGATTTCGAGAAGCTGCCCGATTGAAGTTGAAATCATCGGGTCACTAAGGTCACCCATCCGTCCTGGCTTTCATTTTGTTGCGTTTCTTTCCTCGTGCAACATTGAGTCATTTCTGCTCTCATTTCTGTTGGTTGAACTCAAAGCCGTTTGTCTTTTTGTTTTACCCCCCTGCTTCTTCTCTGGTGTTTTGGTGGTTTTGGGGAGTGGAAGGGGGACGATGTAGCGGCGGGAGGGTGGTGGAGGGAGGGGTTGATCTCAAGAGCGCATAGCCCCGATTCACCCCGGAGCGATGCAGCGCTCCTGCCCAATAAAACAGGCTGGCTCCCCAGGGCCCCTCCCTCAAGCCTCCAGTCAGCGCTTGTTTTTGCACCATTTATTTAGTGTGACACGTCTCCAATTAAACGGAGGAGGCTGCTGCATTTCTCCCCATAACTACCTCTTATACCTCCCCGTAGACCCTCTGTCACTCCGAGAGTGTGCATACAAGAGTGAGAGACCAGGAGTGAGTGAGTGGCTGAGAGAGCGCAGGAAAGACAGGGGGGGAGAGAACTGAGAGATCACTCTTTTCCTGCCGCCGGTTAGGACCACAATGTCATCGTCCCCTTTGTGGGTTCAAAGTCCCTATCTGAAGGGTGTCCGGAATTATAATTATCAAAATATTGAATGAGATAATCGTCGGCCGAAATTACCCTGTCAACTTGGTGTTTGCCGTGACATCAAAACGCGACCCCCCCCCCCCCCCCTTCTATGGTTAATTGGCTGCACGACCCGACAGTATATAGGCACACAATGTTCATAGTACGTATACAAGCGAAGCTCAATGTTTAACGGTTTTATTGTGGAGAACAGGGAGAAATACTAATCAGACAGTCACAGGAGGAGTGACTTTGTCCGACCCCAATGCCGTCTGCGAGAGCGCAGCTGAGGGCGGCAGCTGCCAGGGAGGGCTGGTGGGGGGGCGCCCAAACCGCCAGCCCTGCCAAGCGGCTGGGCCGGGGGGAGCCCCAGTGGCAGCTGGGTAGGGTGGGGCAGCCAGCTGTGGAGCAGCGGGGAGGTGCGGTGACTGGGAGATGCCACGAGACCCGAGCAGGGGGAAAGGAAAAACCGATCCACCGAGGAAGGAGCGCGTCCTACAGCACAGGTACTGTAGGTTTGTGTTTGCATGTGTGTGTGTACAGACACACAAACACAAAACACACACAGGATATACTATACATAGACTTTCTATACACGGTCCCACACATCAACATCAACACATGGTGGAACACGCCCACTCGTGCTCTGGCGGTCCGAGCAGCGGCCCTCTCTCACACCCTCACTACTCTCCCGTCACGTGCTCCGGCCCCACATCTGGTGCGCCATCTGCCCCTCTCCCCCCAGAGTGACAGGTAGTCCCTCTCCCTCTCCGGAGGGGGCGCGGTCAGGAGGAGGGGAAGGTAATTTTGGGTGTGAATGTGCAGCCGCATAGCTCTCTGGATGCACCTGGCCTATGCTGCGATGCTGCTGCGTGAGGGGGACGAGCCCATTATCGGTCGGACACCAGCCGACCGGAGAGCCCATGAGCAAAAACAATTACATCATCCTGAGGGCGGTGACAGCCCTCGTAGCGCGACGACGTATTCCCCCCTTCCTCGGGAACAAGTTCCACCCAACACGATTTGTAGGCAAAAAAATAAATAATTAAGAATTAAGCGCCACATTAGAGATTTGTTTTTTTGTAGTTTATTATAATGTACAGTTTTACATTTCAATGACAACCGACACTGTTGCGAATGGGTGCAGAATGAAAAATATTAAACAGCCATATAAACAAGATGAGGACGACCGTGTCTGTTCCTCCTCTATGCCACTGTACACCAGATCAACTAAGCAGTGTTGCCAGGTTGGGTCAGATTTCCCACCCAACCTGGCAACACTGACCATAGGACACATATCAAGCGGCTGTAGCCACAACTGCACCACCCGTTGTTTTTCTTTTTTTAAACTGTAAAATTATGAAATCCTTTTTTCTCTCCAAAACATTATTTTCACATCTTATGTTACATATATGATAGTAACAAGTTTTTTTTCGGATGATTCGTACACAACACTTTATCGATGGCATTGCCTCAGAAGTCTATTCAAGGAGATAATCCTCCGGCATTGTCAAGGATGACAAAACCGTAGTTAAGATTGGGGTGGTTTTTCACCCCCGCAATCATTGGTTTGCAGTCAGTGGACAAAATGGCCGTGGACTTTAGTTAAACAACTAATTCAAATAATAGGAGAAGGCTTTGGCAAGCAGGGAGGGATGGCCTTACATTTCAAAAGATGTCCGCTATGCGTCTTCTGCTTCGGCACACTTTTCCAACCACGCAGACGGCTATTCCTCTAATGGCAAATTTGGTAGATCCCTGTGTGAGCTAAATAAAGTAGAAAACCCTGAAAATGGTTTATATAAATTAATAGTTCTAGTTCAGTTTCACCAAAGCCGGGCCGGCATGCTACATTTTTAACGATTCAGTCCAGGTCCAAAAAGTATACCGATTAGGTTTGTATTTTAGCGCCATATTGTGCAGGAGCATGTGTTTGTACCACCAAAGCCACCGTGGGGCGACCACATCGGTCTTGAAATTGTAATTTAGACAGATACAATTCATCAAAGAAATACATAAAACAAAACAAAATAATACAAAATGTGCCGGATGGGATCATCATAAAAGATCATAACCAAAAAGATACATTGACACGTACAGTTAAGGAAATAAACAACACAGTATTTAGGACTAGTCTCCAAAGTCATAGACAAAGTTAACCTCATCAAAAAAGCGTATCTCTACTGTTGGCATTATTGCTTCTCATTGACAGGGAGCGAGAGGGAGGGGGCGGGGGGGAATGCATCCACCTACCTAGCGAGTTGGTACATTTAAAACAATTGGTGATACCCCAAATTTCACGTTTTGTATGCCAGTTTCACAAAAACTGCAATGTTTGTACGATAAGGCAGCTCTGTTTGTTTGGTGTTGTTAAGGCTACGCTGCTCGGAGAGACCGCCGCGACCGGAGAAAGAGCTCTGAGAAACGGGCCGCATCACGTCAGCGTTGACAACACAACAATACATCTTACAGGTGTGGATGAGCGCCCCGATGGATTGTTCCAGAAGAGGGAATCGGTGTGTGTGTGTGTGTGTGTGTGTGTGTGTGTGTGTGTGTGTGTGTGTGTGTGTGTGTGTGTGTGTGTGTGTGTGTGTGTGTGTGTGTGTGTGTGTGTGTGTGTGTGTGTGTGTGTGTGTGTGTGTGTGTGTGTGTGCGCGCGCGCTGGGTGTGTCTCATCGAGCTGCAGCCATAATTTAAAATTCTACTCAACAGATGACCCCAGAGGTCAAAGCTCAGAGAAGAGGTCAGAGCGGGGCTGTGTGGGTTTGCTGTGACCATCTTTTCATTGCTGGTAATTTCCATACTGGCCCTGTGGAAAGAAATGCAAACAGAAATGTGTTATTGTCATTTCACCACGAGAAGGAGCCAGACAAGCAGATACATGGGCTAATAGTTACACACACAGACAGTAGTAGGACACAAACAAGCACATTGGTAATATCAACCATATGGCACTGCAAACCATGATGATTTAAGAGTGGGCTGCATTTGCTTAATCGAACCAGCAGGTGGCAGCACGGCCACACCACTGGTGTGTTTTTGGAAATGCAGCTTTAGGCATGTCAGGTTTCTGCAGCAGCATGGCTGATGAAGAGATTTCCTTATTTACTAGGTAGACAGGTGTCATGTGAACTACATTAAGTTCAACAGTCGATGCATTTCTAAACAGGGGTCGAAATGTGGCTTCCGTTATCGTTGGAATTGCCGAAAAAGACATTTTAAAGAAAAAAGTCACATTTCAATACTGATTCGGATTTGATCCGATGTGATTTTACAATCTCAGGCACATCTCAGGCGCTTCAACCAGTTCTTGTTTTACTTTGTTTCTCTACACGTTTTTAAAGAAAAGGACACATTACTGAAGCATATAGAAGGTATCATTACACTACGCATGCTGTGTTTATGACCTCTTGGATGTAAAATTCGACCCCTGGTTACAATTAAAAAATTAAAGAAAAAGAAAAGAAAAAAGGAGTAAAATGGGAAAGGATCAAGACATAAAGAGGTAGAGGAAGGAACAAAACAAATGCAAATAAAAGCTAGGTGGTCAAACGTCTAGATTGGACGTTGAGGTCTTCACAGCAACCATTACCTTTGCTTCTTACAGAGCTAGTCAGGGGTTCAAATCCCTGGGTCTTTATTTCCTCATGTGTCCCTGAATATTCAAAGATAAAGATATCAAAGTGTAGCTGTGGCCCCCACATAAGACCACAGGAAATACAGGGCAACATGTAGATCTCCCTTTAAAAAAAATAGAAATACACTAGAGCACACTGGCATTACGCTTAAGTCATTAAAAAAGAAAGAAAAAGGAGAGATTCCGCATCAAAGCCCCCATATTTCACATACCCTTGACGTGCATGCCATTGTAGCCTGGGCCGATCATCAACCCCTTCCCACGGTCCATCTAACGCGTGCCTTTTTTTAGTAAACGTTCAACAGTCAACACAACTACGGCTAGATAAACACACATTGAGACGCCGAGCGAAACTTTCTCCCGCCTCCCACCAAAGCCCTCCCTCCAGACGGTGACAGCATGCACAAGATACCCACTTTGAACATCTGCTCCCTCGGCTCACACTGGCTTCATTACGAACGCTACATGTGTATGGAGATATATATATATATATATATATATATATATATATATATATATATATATATATATATATATATATATATATATATATAACCCTGAGGCTGACGGATGGTTAAAAAAAAGAACCTACGCGAAGTAAAGGGGACACACTAAGGCCTCCGTACGGACCAGGTCTGCCGTGGCGCTACAGCCGTGGGCATACTCACCTGTTCGTAGGCATAGGGCGCTGCTGCTGGCCCTGGGGGGGTCCGGCTGAGGTGGGCGGTAGGCCCGTACTGCTGCCCCTGCCCCTGGGGTAGTTGGGGTACTGCCCGGGGCGCTCTGGAAGGACCTGGGGACAGCGGGAGATCGACACACGTTTCAAAATAGTGACCGAAACCGCAGACGTTAAAAACCTTGAGCAAAAAAACACAAAAATGACAGAAGTTCCCATTTTGTAAGACGGCTGCAACCCACTCGTCGCCATCATCGGCACATCACACCATCTGGTGCCCGTAGTGTCGACTCGAGTTTCAATTGAAAATACATCTCCATGCCCATTGGCTCTGATGCGTCGCCGCCATTGATATTTATCCCTAATGTCCCCGCGATAGGCCCGGCTGCTGTGTGGCAGGGTGGTGAAGAAGTCAGGCTCTAGCCGGAGCCCGATCCGCCATGCCAGGCACGGTAACAAGGAAGGTTACCGGGGCTGGCTTCCTGGTCGGGCCCACCCCCCCCCCCCCCCCCCCACGCTCCAATACAAGGGGAGATCAAGGAGATTCTGTGGGCGTTCATTAACAGTGCAGGGCCTCATTAAAAAACAAACAGAAATTCTGTCGGTTGCCCTGCAACACTAGGCCACAGCGGGGATGGGGCCGAGCCGAGCGACCCGCGTTTACAAACCGAGCCCACGCAGTATTGTCAACGCTGGACTCCTTAACGCGGGGGCATAACCTTGTGGTGCCTTGTGAGCGAAGGAGCTTGTGTGCGTGCCAGATGGAGCAGAGCGCACTGCCTCCGACTCTTGGAAAGCTCATTATCGACACACGATGAAGGCCTCTGGCTCAGAGAGAGAGAGAGAGAGAGAGAGAGAGAGAGGAGAGAGAGAGAGAGAGATGAGAGAGAGAGAGAGAGAGAGAGAGAGAGAGAGAGAGAGAGAGAGAGAGAGAGAGAGAGAGAGAGAGAGAGGAGAGAGTGGAGAGAGAGAGAGAGAGAGAGAGAGAGAGAGGAGAGAGAGAGAGAGAGAGAGAGAGAGAGAGAGAGAGAGAGAGAGATGAGAGAGAGAGAGAGAGAGAGAGAGAGAGAAAAAAAAGGGGAATCACAAGGAAAGTTATGGATGGGGAAAGGGCGGATACGAGTTGCGGTCGCTTCCGTGCTCATGACGCATGGCCTAGGGTCCGACAGATCTCTCCGTACTCGCTAGAGACCAGGGCGTTCAAATCAAACATGAAGGCTGAAACATTGGGAAGAATACTAATCTGATACATGGCCCTACCCCAACCCCCCCTGATTCATTCCCCAAGTCTCCCCTCCGAGTACCAATCCCCTAACCCGTCATTAACAGACCCGTTTTGCCGTCCTTCACGGCATTCTGGCACAGGTAGCTTTTTTTTGGGGTTTCAAGAAGCAAGTCGCAACTAGTTTCACCTCTCTGGAGGAGGAATGATTATTATAAAACGGGAGGTTAAAAACGCCGAGGGCGCCAAAGACAGCCGACAGTGCCACTTAGAGGATAAGAACAAAAGTGTGTTGAGGACACGCACCGTATCCCTGTTGCTGCGGAGGGTAGCCTTGCTGGCCGGGATACTGCTGCTGGGGTGGGTAGCCTTGCTGCTGGGGCGGGCCTTGCTGGTACGCCTCCTGGTTCTGGACGTACTGCGCGTTACCTACAGGGGGGGGGTAACGGGGATAAGGGACAGGGGGGGGGGGGGGGGGGGGGACAGTGAGTGCTGTGAACCGTGAACCGCAGCGGAGAAGCAAGCGATGTGGCATAAGACCGTGAGGACTTTGTCTCAGGGTTGGTGGCGACTCCGCTCTCATCTCTTGGGATGTTTGGAGGGAGCTGTTGCACAACCTTACCTGGTCCGGTATATCACAGACACAGCTGTGGAGTAGATTAAAACCATGGAATGGTTTGCATTAGGCAATTAAGCATCGTAGTTAGGAATGTGAAAGAAGGAACGAGTATCAGTGATGGAAATTAAGAGAAGGCAGGCCAGTGGAAATGTCTCGATTGGCCGCTGGACAACCAATCAATTAGATATAAAAAGGGGGGGAGGGAGGGCAAGGGCACAGTTGTGTTAGCCGAGAAACAAGTGGCGTCTTTGGAAAGAAATTAAAAACTGGTAGAGAAAGATGACAAACAAAAGGAATAGTGAATGTCAATGACAGACAGACAGAAGGAGATGTGAAAGTGGTGACACTGCCATGGTAGCAAGAGGCGTGAGATTACCTTGCACGATCCCCGTTTGCTTTTGCTGTGCTTCGGAAGTATCAAAAGCCAACCTGATTGCTGGCTGGACAGTGGGGGTATAATTATCTTTGACATCTGGGTCATTTTAGCACGCCGGCACGGGTCTCTTTGCCTCCTAGCGCTAATCTCTCAGCAAAAGGGGTGGAATATTTAATACGATTCAGGGTACACAAAAAACAGGCATTTGTGAAATCACAAAGCGAGAAGCTGGCTTAAGTTCAGCTGCAGCTTTCCTATTGGCTGGCGACGCCAAGCTGTAGATCCGGCCCCCCCAGCCCGCCCACCCACGCCATGAGGCAGTGGCAGACTTTGACTTCCTGGTCTGGCCCCGTCACCTACGATTCTCCTTGATTGAACACAACTCCTTTAGGCAGATCTTGTTGGGCGGTATGTATTTGGGGGAGGGGGAGGGGGGAGGGGGGGATTTGATTTTGATTTGATTGGTTCTTTTGGGTTCCCCAGGAGCGGTTGGAGGGTTCTCCTACCTTCTGAGGCGCCCTGTCCTGCGTGACTGTACTGGTCGCCATAGTAGTCTTCCTGCCCTGGGTACTGCTGTGGGGGTCCTACATACACATAACACAGCACACAACATACACACAGGTAGATTCAAGGTGTTGTTGGGACGAGTGGCTCTGCGCGAGAGGGGGGGAGTGAGGTGTGTGTGTTTTGAGGGGGGGATGTTGCCCTACACTGCCAGTCCTGAAATAACCAATTTCCCTCGTGATCACCCAAGTTTTTCGATTAGCTGTCGGAGGAGTTGAGAACCTAATCGGCACCAAAGGGGTCTGTGAGCAATAAACAGTAAAGGAACAAAAAAACAAAAACAAACAAAAAAAAGTTCAAACTTGGAGGAGGGAGATCGAGACAAGAGGGAAAGTAAGAAATGCAGAAGGGGTTGTGTTAGGGGAAAGGGAGAAGGACTGTGCTCAAAACAAAAAGATCCTCAAAGGGCCCGCTCAGCTCTGAGGGGGATACCTTGCTGCGGGGGTCTGTAAGGTGGCATGGGCCTCTGGCCCATGACATGGTTCCCCTGGGTGACCTGGCCCATCATACCCATGGGGTTCTGTTGGCCTTGGTAGTGCTGGCCGGTGCCACCAGGGGGCATATTGTACTGCTGTGAGGGAGGCTGCTGGTGCATCATGGGACCTGCGAGGGAGCAACAACAACAACAACCCTTTTCAACACGGCACACTCATCCCACGCGTCGAATAAATGAACAAAAACGTGCGTTGTGAACGTGAGAACTCTTTTGTCTACACACTCAGAGCCACGCGTCGAAAGCGCCGCAGGGTGGCTACCTTGGTTGGGCTGCATGTTCATGTTGGGCCGGGGGCCGTAGTTGCCCATAGGCTGGCCCTGAGTCATGTTCATCTGGCTCTGGGCCGGCATGCCCTGGGAGGAGGGGACGGCGTGGTTGTAGCCGCCCATGGTTCCGTGGCTGCTGGGGGGCATGTTCATGGACCCGGCGGGCATGTTGGGCGGCTGGTTGGGGCCGGGTCCGGGTCCTTGCATGGGCATATGGTTAGGTCCTGGGAATTCAGACATCAATGCTCAACTCAGAAAATTTGCAAAGAGTGACATGGTAATCAGACGAGGGGCGTCCGCTGGTGTGACAGTGACAGGATTAAGCCAATTCCCTAACCTTCCCAAACGTCATGACTGGGATTAATATAGTAACGCTTATCTTGCACTACCAGTTAAGTGCTTTTTCCCTACCGAATTCCACACTTTATATCTGATATAAATAATCTGGATTAATATAAGTAATAAACTTCAAAAAGAGGGATGAAAGACGAAAACGGAAGAGAGAGCAGGTGCTACGATCAAAAAAAAAAAAGGATATCGGCATTCAAGACCGCCGGAGCTGGCAAACGGGTGACGTCACCCTTCAGAGGAACGACCTACCTCGCAGTTCTGCGGTGTTGCTAGGCAACCAAACCGATTAGAATCGCGGGAGACAAGAGAAAGAGAAACACGGGAGGAAAGGGAAAGAGAGAAGGTGCGTGTGGAGAGACAGGAGAAGGAGAAGGAGGTCTGACTAACCAGGCATCTGTCCGTTCATCTGGCCCTGCATGTGCGGGGCCGGGGGCCCTCCGCTGCCCATGCCCTCCGAGGGCATGTTGTGACTGTGTGGAGGCTGGGGGGGAGCTCCGCTCTGGTTCATACCACCGGGGCCCATGGACATGTTCTGAGTGGGCGGCTAGACACACACACACACACACAAACCACACTTAGCATCAGACAAATTTAGCCACACATATTGATAGACAAATGGGTCCAAAACAAAGCTATGATTGCTTCGAAACATTTAACGAATGCGTGAAGAGTTTAACATTCCTTGAGGATAAATATAAGCTGATGACATGGTCTTCTTGGGAAAAAATAACCTCACAAGGTAGTAAAAGAAAGAAAAAAGCATGCGCAAAAAGAAATATATACAACCCACCAGGCGGTACCCATACAAAATGGGTCAGTTTATGGCTTAGTAGAGTTCAACCTTGGGACTAAAATGACTTAAGAGACATTTCCAATATGAATGGAATAGTTCCACCATATTCATCCAGCTAAGCTTGCTGAAATCACTAGAGCAATACACACACACACAACATGGTCTGTGTGATTTTTTTCGTTACCAAACATTTAAAATAAAACACCTGATGCACACTACCCTCTCTGAAATCAAAATTGTGCTTCTTGCTTCTTTACGCAGAGGCTCTTTGATCATTGAATTACTCATAAAGTTGGATCCTACTGACCAAAAGAGGCCTGGATTGAAAATGATCTAGAGAGAACCTGAAGCCTGAGGCGAAGGTGTGTGATATAGCTTCCTTTGTTTGCCTTGTGTCCGGTATAGAAACATAATGACATTTGGTCATTGCATTTCATATGCCCCAAAATGAAGTTTAACAGGTGTAGATATATCTAAAAAACATCAAGCAATGTAATGTGAATAAAAAATACATTATGTTGCAGGTTACATCCAGATCGCCCGTTTGGCAGGTAATACTCACCGCTGGTAGAAGGGACTGCATGTTTTGATTTGAGTCTGCTATCGTTGCCAGGTACACTAGATTTCTGTGGAGCATCTGCTGATATCTGAAAAAGTGGACAGCCGTTTCAATCTTGCATGAGCTATATTTGACATGCAGCCCTTGAAGTAAAAGTTAACAATTGGAAACACCTAGTAGACGAAGATGGAGAGTGGAAGGAGGCGCCATAATGTCAACGTGACTTACTGTGAACATTCTGCAGTCTTGCCTTTACTCTGGAAGTCCATTATACACTGGATCAGTTGGTTGTTCTCATCTAGTAACTGGAACATCAAAGCAAGATAACACGTTTGCGGTTAGGTGGTATGAATCTGTGTAAAGGCTGATACCCCAATAGTATTATGAAAGGAGGCTAGAGATGGGATTGTTCATCATCAGAAGTGCGCGTGCGGCTAACAAAAGACGCATCCTGCTAACCGTCCTAAGCTAACAAAACCCACAGGCCTTCATTCATTTAGGAAATAATTCAATGTTAACGTGAATGATTGACGGTTCAAGGTTTGTTCACATGTGCTGCCCCTTAGTTCCGCGATGTTCATATTCGCCGCGCTGTGACCCTGCAAACAGGGTTACCAATCTATATCCAGTTGGATTTGGATGGGTGATGCTACACCATAAGCTAACGGGCTAGCTTACGCTTGTTTCATAGCCTCCCTGCTCATGATGCGCTGTGAAGATGCATTACCTTTTGTATTCCTGCGGGAGTGATATCCCCCTTTCCACGCTGCCTGTGAGGTGCGAAAGCCACCGACATGGCGATAACCTAGGAAAGCGCAAAATACAGCATAAAGTGGTAACACACTGCACGATTCGGAAGACCTCAGATTAGCAGTTGAATACGCTATTTTGGAATGCAGTGACCCACTATACGAGGAGAGGGGGGACACGAACAGGGAGCCACATAAATACAACCTTTATTGTTTATTGAATTGAGTAATAGCGTTTTTGGTATTTAAATTTTAAACAGAGAAGAAAAGTAATCAACTCAGTTTTAAAGAAATACATATAAACATTCTTATTTTTATGCTGCATCTATTTTCCAAAGCAGGTACCCCCCAATTTATAAAAAGTGGACCATTCCAGGATTGTTCCAAAAGGTTACAGTCAATCTTTGAAACGGAGTTCAAATGTTTATTACAATAATGACAGAAATTGTAAAATTCAAAAATATAAATTGTATATACGGTCCACACACAAATACCATCACTTTGTAATTTTGCATTATTTTTTGCAAACTGTATTTATTGTATTAATTCCAAGTTTTGCAAGCATTATAACATTAAAATGTATCCATATGATGGTTTGTTATTATTGCTTCTACAAAAGTCACAATTTCCATCATAATTTTGTGTATAAAGCAACTATTTATTTTAAATATTTATTTTCAAATCGTTTATTTGGTTTACCCTGGGTCAAAGTTGGTGCGCACGCGCATAGCATACACGAGGAAATCGAGTCTAGCGTCTTGGAGCTGAATCATCCGTTTGCTATCCTTTTATTAACATTTTTGATTTCGGGCGTCGCAATGGCAGCCAGATACGATAGAGCCATTACTGTATTCTCCCCAGATGGTCATCTCTTTCAGGTAGAATATGCACAGGAAGCCGTGAAGAAGGGATCCACTGCGGTAAGTCCTGAATGAAACGAAAGCTAAACTTTGTTAGCAAACGTCGGCTAGCCAACTAGCCAGCGTTGTCGCTGTGTCACTCTCCGAATCGCTTTCATTTTCGTTAGATTACCATGGATAGATTAATTTTGCCGACATTGATGTGGAATGAAATTGTTTTGTTTGTTGATCCCGGTGTATATCGATGTTCTCCCACATCGTATTAATATTATTATTACAACAACACACGATGTGTACATTTGACTTGCCGCTAGCTTGTTCCTTCCCGGAAAGTTAGCATAATGTTACACATCTTAAAGGTGCTGTGACTTCGTCTATTAAACTCTAATGTCCAGGGTTATTCTTCAATCGAGGCAAGTCCCTGAAGAAGTCACAATTTCTGTCGTATAATCAGTTTATGCAGTTGATATTGTGGCGCTGCCGTTTACTCCTTCTGTTCCATGTAAGTGATGCAGGTGTGATAAGGGTGTGCAATGCCACCATGGTTGATTAGGTAGTCCACACATTCACTCGTCAGTATATATCCAAGTTACTGATTTGACATTGATGTTATGTTGCAATTTTCTTCATTCAGGTTGGAATCAGAGGAAAGGACATCGTGGTTCTTGGTGTTGAGAAGAAGTCTGTAGCGAAGCTTCAGGAGGAGAGAACTGTCCGCAAGATATGTGCCCTTGATGAGCATGTCTGCATGGCCTTTGCAGGTAATGCAAAAAAAAAAATGAATGAAACCTGATGCTTAATCAAAAAAATGTTTTGTCGCCACAACAATAACAATTAATTAATATATTGAGATGATGCACTCGTCTCTTAGAATATACTTTTAAGAAAATACAATGAACTGCCATAGCAGTTATTTTTATGACATTCCTCCCCAAACAATGTGTAACCTTAGCTTTTCTGATATCATCCAGGCCTGACGGCAGATGCACGTATCGTGATCAACAGAGCTCGGGTGGAGTGCCAGAGTCACAGGCTAACGGTTGAAGACCCAGTTACAGTTGAATATATCACACGCTACATTGCAACACTGAAGCAGGTAATTGGTGTCAGATGTGATCTCTCTAGTCCTCAATTTTAGAAGGATAGAGCTGTCGGACAAAAAACTCGCATCAAGAGACATTTGGCTCTGTTGCTGGGCTCAAGCTTTCTTTCCTCGGAGGCACAGAAATATAATTCTTTGCCTCTGAGGAACCATAATTCAATAAATTGTCCCAACTTTTAGTCACGGTTAAGATGCAATTTGACATCAAACACTTACATTTCCTCTGAATGAATGAAGCACTTATGTGTCTTTCTTTTGCTTATTTCAAGCGCTACACTCAGAGCAATGGTCGCAGGCCGTTTGGCATCTCTGCTTTAATCGTGGGCTTCGACTACGACGGCACCCCCAGGTTGTACCAGACGGACCCCTCAGGAACCTACCACGCCTGGAAGGTCAGTGAAGTGGTCCTCTGCTTACTGTGCTCCAATTGGCTCCTTTAAGTTAGGTTCAACCATGCTTGGAAAAACCTGGACTAATCGCAGCGTTTTTTCTTTTACCAGGCAAACGCCATCGGCCGTAGTGCGAAGACTGTGAGGGAGTTCTTGGAAAAGAATTACACAGACGAAGCCATCGCCGGTGACAATGAGACAATCAAGCTGGCAATCAAAGCTTTGCTTGAGGTGAGGTCACAAAGATACTGCACTCACAAGAATATCACATGGCCTGTATATTTAGTTTGGAATGCATTTAAGGGAGGCCCAGATTCTGATGGACTAAATAGAAGTCTCATATTTTTGGTTCAAGATCGCCCAACAGTGATTATCTTATTGTGGTGTAAGCAGATTTTGACCTATACCTAATTATGGGAGGCCATAGCTACTACCTAGGTATATGGTTTTATTTCGCCAATCACAGCTTGACATGAGTAATGTTGTGCTTTGGGATAATCCTCTTTTCTTCTCCCCACAGGTGGTCCAGTCCGGTGGGAAAAATATTGAACTTGCCATTATCAGGCGAAACCAGCCACTGAAGGTAATCACTCATTCTATTATTTTAACTATGTCGATTTAAATGCTAAAGTTGAAAATAGAATAGTCTTAAGCGTGTTTCCCATTATGGCCTTCCGTTGTTATTCTAGGTCTTTTTAATTGGACAGTTGCACTTCAATATGTCTTTCTTCCTGGCTAATTGCTTTTCTGTGCTTTGGGCAGATCTTGGAGGCCAAAGAAATCGAGACCCTGGTGGCCGAGATTGAAAAGGAGAAGGAGGAAGAGGCTGAGAAGAAGAAGCAGAAGAAACCCACTTAAAGCAGTTAATCACAACCGCCATTTCCTTTGGTTGCACTTCAGGCAGGACAGCATAGACTGGTTGGAATTGTTAGCTAAGAGGGTTTAAAAGATCGTATTTGTCTCTCATTGTAAAATCCCGAACCTTAACTTGAGATCTATCACTTCCGTAATACTGTTTTGGCGTGAAATCAATAGTCCATCCGGACTGATGGTGCATGTATGGATACGGAGGTGTATTGATCTGAAGCAAGGATTCACCCTTTTATCTAGTAACGGCTTTTTATTTTGAAAGTGCTGTTGGTTTCTACTCTTCGTATTCTCTGTAATGACAACATTGGAAGAGAACTGCTAATATTCCGGCCTGTAACGGATCAAAGCTCAATAAAGGCTCACTTGTTTGTAAAGTTGTGTCCATCCTTTTTTTAGGGGCAAGTATTATTCTGTTTGATATTTCTCGTCCGTTACCACATGAAAAGGTTTTGTTATCTTTTCCACCAGTACGCTCCGGCATGTTCAAATTAAAAGCACTCGGCACTAAAAAGAAAAGACCAAGGAATTGCTTTTTTAACTTTGCCCCCCTTTTCGTTTCCAGGAAATGGGATGTATAGGAGACTGTAGTTTTACACCGGCCAGGGGCACTATACTGAGCGTCTACAAAGTGCCATGTTTATCAGCATTAGACCTGACATTGAAAAAGGAAAAAAAAGAAAGAAATAAAGTAGTTCAGGCGGCTCCACCAAGTGCTCACCTCTCTCTCAGTCATTTAAAACAAATTAGTGATGAGCGAGGGGAAAAGTGTCTAATGGTGGTCCAACATAATGCTTTCTTGCCTCCCTTTTATTTCACCCTAAATTCGCTTATCAAGCAACCGCTGCTCTGAATTCTCAAAGACACGATTATGGCCGGCGGTGCGGTAGGGCTGCTTAATGGGTTCCTGGCCTCAGACCCCAGTGGGAACTTTCAGTGACTTTAATCTGGAGCCCTTTGAAAAGTTGTGCTGCGCTGCACCGAGGGCCCTGGGGGCTCCCTCTGACTCCCACCAAAGACATAATGGTGAATGGTAAAGTCCTTCATTTAGACTCGTCTCCCCAAGCCAGGATTTCCTGAGTGGGTTGACCCGGCTGCCTTCGCAGGGCCCGTTGCAATTTGTCTTGTTTGGGTGTGTTGCTTGGACTGGTGTGTTTGTTTGATTTTACTATAGTATCCGTGATGCTAGAGCAGGAGTTGCTATCTGAAACCATAAGATGGGATTTCCTTTATTATGATATATAGGATAATATCGAAGCAACGATATTTAAAATCGAGTTTTTTTTTTTTAATCCATTTCCTGTAAGTTTCAGAACACACGTTCATTATTAGACTATCCGATATGAATATGTTGCGTAGTTCTCCTAAAGCCATGGCGTTCTGGGTGGCCAGGGTGGTAATATGATTACCTGTCCTAAATGCAGAAGATGAGGGAACTCAATGTATCCGTCTATACTTTTAAGAAAGTTCATCCTGGGCAATCCTGTGGTAGGCTACAGCCACAGAGGTTATCTGATCCATCTTGTCAATAGCGCACGAAGCGGCTTTCTGTGCTTGCGCCCCGGCCTTCGGTCTCCCCTCTTCTTTTCAACGGCTCGTGGGAAGACTTTTTTTCTCGCTCTTGCTTTCTTTCTTTCTTTCTCTCTCTCTTCTTTCTCCCTCTCTTGCCTGCGATGCTGTTGCCCATAATCAGCAGCTCTGCGCCCGAGGACAAAGTCCATGTCTCTCTCATCGCTGGCTGCTGCTGCTGCTCATCATTAATGCAGAAAATAATGGCTCCACCAAAGGTCATCGACGGAGAAAGGATGCCCGCGGACGTGTACTCTCGGAGCAAGAATGCACGCCGCTGCAGGCCTTCCACTGAGTGGATTGTGTGCGTGTGTGTGTGTGTGTGTGTGTGTGTGTGTGTGTGTGTGTGTGTGTGTGTGTGTGTGTGTGTGTGTGTGTGTGTGTGTGTGTGTGTGTGTGTGTGTGTGTGTGTGTGTGTGTACATACACACACAGACAGACGTACACATTCGCACACACTACCAACACATCTCATAGGGGAAATCGCACCAACACATTGCAGTCACTGTATTTATGTGTATCTACACACACCAGATTTAGTTGTGTTTTTTTTTTTTAAAGATTGTCAACAAATAGCCAATTTACTGCTAGCTCAATCTTGTTGCCACTTCCTCTGCTTCGGTTTGGTCTGCCATGTATAAACACTCTGGTAAAAGTACGCTTTTTATTTGTTTGTTCGAGCAAATGCTGAATGCTATTACCTCATATTTAGGTTATAGGCCAATATTTGTCATGTATGATGTGGCCCATAATTGTATTCATATTATTAAGGTTACTCATATTATTAAGACTACTATTGTTCTGTCCGTTTCTCATTATTTATTTTCAATTCTTATTTCACGAGGATCTCCATTTGGTCATTCTAATTACAGACCCTGTGGCAGTATAAGCCAAAGCTGGTCTCAAGGGTTGTTTAAATTGTGATAATGGCAACACTAAATGTCCGCAGGTCCAGGTGAGATAACGGTTTCAAGGGCACACATAACACAAGGCACTGATACCTATGGAGATTTAAGGTCTCTATTAAGGCCATGCTAGAGGTTGTCGTCTGCCACTGATGAAATTACTCTAGGCGTTATTGATTTCTACCAGCAGGGTGCAGTGTTGCATAAAAGCAGTACTGCAATAATATCAGTTACGCTTTCATCTCACTTTTTTGGTGCTGTATAGATAGACAACATGACTACTCTTGCTAGCAGCAAGCACAATCTACCGGCTACCGACTGATGTTTTCTTTTTTTACATTTGAACGCCCAGCCACAAAGGTTCTTTGAAAAATCGGGTCTATCGAGGGGAGAGTTGTTTTGTTTAAATTGTCAGATGAAAAAGCAACATTGCTCATGTCCTCAAGCAGCGGCCAAGCTGTCAAAGAGTATCGGGTCACAAAAGGCTACACTCTCGACACTGTCCCTTTCTGCTTGTCAAATGTGAACAGTGACACATACACACGCACGCACGCACACACGTGCACACACACACTCCCCCTCTCTCTGCTATCTGGTATAAAGGAGTGGCAGCCACACACGCGTGTATGTAGTTCGAAGTTAGATATTTTTTGGCGGTATCTTACTTATTCATTATAAGAATGTGTTCCCCTTTGACACAGCTTCAGGGATCACCTTTAATAGTCCTTCACCTAAAACCCACCACATATCTCCTACCTGGGTCCTTACCTTTTTTTCTTCATTCTACAAAAATCGTAATCTGATCCTGAACTCTCAGACGCTGTCCACTTCTGGACGGCGACCGCAGCGGCCCACCGTATCACTGTAGTAACAACGTTAGGCAACGTAAACAGCTTGGTGAATGGACACAGCCGGGGGCGTCGGCTTGTAGCAAGGTACCTTTCTTGTCTTTGTTGAATGGGGCCGGGACACTGAGTGCGTGTGCGTGCGCGTGTTAGAGCGTGTGCTTGTGTGTGTGGGTGTGTGTGTGGAGGAGTCCGACCCATGGAACAGGTTTACTACTGTCCCACAGGC
>NC_082389.1:6185117-6187019 GCF_031168955.1 Gadus macrocephalus
TTTCCAAAAGCACTTTGATCAGAGGCATCAACAGTCACGCACAAAACTTGTTAAGCAGTATGTAAATCCAGGGCTGATACTGAATAAAGTTGCCAGAATGGCATGAATCCATTGTGCTACGATGATCAAAATAAAAGAGGGCTCCACACGCCGGAGGGCAAGAAAGTCACAGACATGAAGGTTTTCTCTTTTCTTTTCTTTTTTTTATTCCTTCCTCTCTCTCTCTCTCTCTCTCTCTCTCCTCTCTCTCTCATCTCTCTCTTCTCCTCTTTTTTTTCTCTACAAAGGGGCTGATGGGATGCGGAGAGGGGCGAGGGAGGGGGGTGAGGGTAGGAGGAGGCAGGGGGGTGTGAGGAAAATGAAAGATAGGGGGGTAAGCCTGGAAGGATCTCAATCTAAATTAGCCAAAGAGAAGAAGGCAGGCTGAGCCGAGTGTGAGACCGATAATTAAAACCCAACTGATGAAAACATCAGCAGCGCCCAGGCGCTCACCTTTCAGCGTTTTCAAATTAGCCGTAGAGAAGGTCTGGAAATGTCTAAAGGTGTATATCAGTACAACCCTGGTTCACCCACGGCTCAGCCTCCTTCTAGCATTCTCTCTCTCGCTCTCACACACACACATACCCACCCTCACACATACACACACACTCACGGACAACGCACCGCACACACGCGCAGACGCATGCACACACACACACACACACGTAGACCACACACGCACACACACACACACACACACCACACACACACACACACACACACACACACACACACACACACACACACACACACCACACACACACACACACACTCTATCTTCGCCTTCTGTCACCATTTCTATTTACCCACCCCATGCCTCTTTCCCCTCACTTTCCGCCTCTTTCTCCAACCCACCACCCTGGAGTCCCTGTCTGTGTGTGTGGTTGTGTGTGCATGTGTGTGTGTGTGTGTGTGTGTGTCTTGTAGCCCTGTCAGCCTTTGAAAAAACAGCGGGCAGAAGGATCACTATCTCAGGAGACCTCTCGCTGTGCGCTGAGGTCACCGGCCTGGCTCCACTCAGACCTGTGGGGAGACCCATCCCGTACAAACACAGACGCACACATGCACACACAAACACACACACACACACACACACACACACACTCTCACACACACACACACACACACATACACACACACACACACACAAACACACACACGCGCCCCTCATACACAGAAACACATGCACACACACACACACACACACACACACACACACACACACACACACACACACACACACACACACACACACACACACACACACACACACACACCACACACACACACACACACACCACACACATGCGCCCTCATACACAGAACACACACACACACACACACACACACACACACACACACACACACACTCACACACACACACACACACACACACACACACACACACACACACACACAGATAAATACTAACAACAATTACTAATTATACAGTGTTTCCGAGGTTATTTCGTGCTAACAATACATCATTATTATTATTATTACAACAGGATACTCACGAACAACGCAACCACAAAGATGACAGACGGACAGAAAGACGGACACATAAACATATGCACAGGGGCCAAAAAGGGAAGCTGTCTTACCCACTTTAACACCATAACAGATATCATGATATTCTCTCAGCTAGGTGAAGTCACAGTGCCTGAAGACTTTAACTCCAAACAAACACATAAACACCCACACATATACACACAAACGCACGCACAAAGACACAAACACACACACACACAGACACACACACAAATACACTGTGACACAATGCTACACAAGTCCCCCCGTCACACATCACCCCTTCCACACGATGTTCACACACCCACCTTAAATGGCAGCTCTTCATAGAGC
>NC_082389.1:6189619-6229619 GCF_031168955.1 Gadus macrocephalus
TACATGTCATCAATGGCATGTCCACAAGCCACAGCTAATAGAAATCCCAATTTGAGCAGAAACAACGTCTGACATTCAGAATCACGGTAGGCACTATGTCCACAACACAGGGAACCAACCTGGACACACTTTCTCCTGTCCACCCTGAACTCATGCTCTTCGTAATCGTCATTCACAAGCTACTTTGTAAAGAAACGCATCATTCAATCAATTCAACCAGACAGACGGATAACCCTCAACATCAACCCCAGCACCACCATCACCACCTTTACCATCGCCACAACCATTACCATCCCCAAATCAAATCAAATCAAATCAAACTTTGTTTATAGAGCGCCTTTCTTGCAGAATTTCAATAGAAGGTGCTTAACAAAAATGCAATGAAAATACCACACACACCATCTTCACCACCATCATCATCATCATCACAACCACTATCATCATCAACATCACCTCCAGCCCCATCACCCCACCATCACTCACCTGGACTCTGGGTACTTGGTGAGCGTGGCCAGGCTGCTGGTGTACATGTGTCCGCCCACGTCGATGTGCACCGGGGCGTTGGACTTGGTGAGCTGGGCGGGCGCGGGGATGCCCTGGTTGCTGAGGGGGGAGGCCGGCGACCGGTTGATCATCGGCCGGGACATGCTGGAGCGGTTATCCTGTGAGGAGAGGAGGGGGGAAGCCCAATGGTTTAACTGCAGCTAGCATGCTATGCTACTTCAGTGTGGAATATGACTTGTGTGTTCGAATGGCAACCAGACTAGCACAATGTGATGTAGTGCTAGTCTGGCATATGACCTGGACTAGCACTGTACGCTATCCATCGGGTATGAGTTGCATATGAATAGCAACTGAACTAGCACTATGTGCTAAAATGCTAGTTCAGTTGTCAATCGTTTACAATGGAATCCATGTGCAGGGCAATCCACTGCTCAAAGTGTGGAAAAAGGATGAAGGGAGACACCGTGGAGGCCCTACATGGGCTTTAATGCAACCACGGTTGCCTTCTGACTGTCGATTTGTCTCTGCAAGTGAACAGCAGCCTGACCTTGACCTGAATGCGTTGCCACAATCCACACAGCATTCATACCTGTGGGCAATAATCTCCAAAGCTAAATTAATTTGGTGCATCAATCTCGCAGTCATTATAAATGAGCAATCAAGTCTTGATTTGAATAATGTGATAGGATTTTGTGGGATTGTCTGCGCTAACCTAAAAAACACAATTAGTAGACAATCTCAGCGAAAGCCTCCAGAACAACTGGTATTTTTTTTTCTCCCAAGCAGAAACCCAAGTTTTGAACTCTGAGTAAATGATTAAGCCTATTCGGAAATTGCTTTCTTGTTTGCAGCATAACACTTTTGTGCACAGTTGTTATAAAGAGCTCTGTAATCTGAACACGTTTGGGATAACAAAAAAAAAAAAAAAAAAAACACAGCAAGACAATTAACAGTTTGCTACTTACAGTTAACAGAGGCATTTACATGTTTTGGTATGGCAACACCGGTGGCCCAATATGCTTAATGCAATATCCCGCTGTTTGAAACTACAATATAACACTTATAGTTAAAGTGGCCGGTCGACTGCCTAGGCTTCAGTCACCCACTTGTTCAGACAACATCGGACCTTTACGCATTTTTACCTGCGCTGGCATTACTGTGGTCGGAGAGGAAGACACGGAATGATCATTTTGCTTCAAAGACGCTGCAGGTATCGGATCTCCTCTAAGTGCGAACATAAGCGAGGGATCCCTGCACTCCAGCGCTCGGATCGGGAGCCGTTTAAGAGACGCGTGCATGGACTCGGAATCCAAAGAACTGATTGGACGCGGTCGCTTTCTCGTTTTGTGATGCGTTAAGTCCATGATATCCGTTTCGTCCATTACAGCGGGCGCACGACTACACAAGTTATTAAGAAGATAGAAAGGATGCTCAAGTTCCACACCTGCCAAAGCTGGAAGGGGTGTGGAGGATAGGAGAGGGAAGAAAAAAAAAAGGGGCTTAGCTTGCAGCAGCCAGAGGAGAAGCGGTTTCCGTGGCAGTCAGGCAGAGCGGCTTCTTTGCAATGGCTGGGAGAAGTCAAAACCCCCCGACAACATTACGCTGCGCATCGCCCCGGGCTCTTCAGGGCTGTCGCTGTTTCAGCGGCAGGTATAGGCTGCGTTTGGCGCATTGTCTGGATATTTTAATACATGTGCCTCTTATTTAACATGATGTGTTTTCTTTTTAAATAAAAAACTATTTAAAAAGTGAGCGTCTTGCCGTGTATTTTGACATGGCCCCTGGCCCCCTGATGCCCTGGTTATTCCAGGGCATCTTCCCACGTAGTGGTGTTCAGATCCATTGTTCGTCGTGGCAGTCGTGTTCCCATCGGTGCAATTCAGCCGGGAGATCAATGTCGATAAAAGAACACTGTTAAGCGGCAAGCGCAGTGACTATTTTATCACCATGGCTACACTAACACTCTAATTGGCGGGACGACTCATGAATGATCACACATGGTTGTTATTAACAAACATTAACACATTCACTGAACACAGAAAAAAAACCTGAGGTTCACTATTTCACGCACGATTAAAATAAACGTGAGGTTAAATGATTGCCTCCAAGTAGAGCCATAACAGCTAAGACCTATAGGAGTCCCCCCAAACTTCAACCATGCTGTAAAAATAAATTAAACTTAGTGCAATTCATTTTCTACATGGCTTTCTACATTTTCATTATATTCCTCTAAAGAGAAAAAGTTCAATCCTTAAATATCCATCCATAAAACTCTCAAAGGGCCACCCCCCCCCCCACACACACACACACACGCACACATACGCGCACACACACACACACACACACACACACACATAGACACACAAACGCCGCCATATAACATCAAGGAGACCCACACTGGACCACCAGGCGGATGCACCTGTCTGTCAGGGGTTCTGGTTGAAACTCCAGTCACACCACCACCTCCACCACTTCAGGCGTGATCATTTTTTTTTCTTCATCCCCCCCCTTAGAACATGCAGGCGAGCCTCCTCCCGCACATCTTTTTCAATAACATTCCAAATTTTAAATTAATTAGTTCAACCACCGGCCTTAAAACATCCATCCATGTCTACCTCGCAGTTGGCAAACCCGAGTTTCACACCTTGAGATACCCAATTAGCAATTAAGCCTGCCTTTGAGTGCGGGCCTCCCCGTGCGCCGTGTGATCCCGGTGTGATTTGCATGCCGTTTGTGCGCACGCTGATAAGCGAAAAGCAGCAGCCATGCATAGTTTAAAAAAAAAAAGAAAAAAATCCCAACTCCAGAATCCCTTTTGCAGAAGGCAAAAAGGAGCCTGCGGGCCAAACGAAAGAGCGAGAGAGGGAAAGAGAGCGAGGGAGAGAGAGAGAGAAGGAGATGAGGAGAGAGAGAGAGAGAGAGAGAGAGAGAAATAGAGAGAGGAGAGAGAGAAATCACATGGCTGCTCTTCAAAAGGGGACCTGTGTAAGGCAGCTGGGAAAATGCGTGGGATCACACTCAAAATGCAGGTAATTTGTTCCCTGACTAATTTGTGGAGATGGCGGTTGTGCTGGTGTGTGCGTGTGCATGTGAGTGAGTGACTGTGTGTCTGTGTGCGTGTGCGTGCATGTTAGGGCCTCTGTGTGTGTGCGCGTGCGTGCGTGTGTGAGGACAAGGAGATGAAGTTCTGAAAAAACAGCTCAGTGGAATTGGATTTTCTCAAAGCCTTGTCATCGCAGAAAAAATAAAAAATAAAAAGGTGGATTGAGTGCTAGAATATCAGTGAGGCTTTATGGGAAAAGTGTGCGTGTGGAAAGTGGTACGGGTGGGACAGGGAAGAGGCAGGGCAATGCCTCCCCCCCACCCGCCCTCCGGTATCTTGTTCATCACTCTGAGACAGAGACGGGGGGATTAAAATGGCCTCCATTGTGGGTTGAACATCTTTTGCCCCACAACTGTCAAAGGGGGCAGAGCTGCCACCCGTGGGCATAGTTAGCGTTTGAAGACACTTGGGTTTAAACACTTATCTGAGGGCACTGGGGACTTTAACACACGTGGGACGTGGCCTATCTTCACAAGGTACCGCTGTATCATAAACCTGTTGCTTCTCTAAACTGTTTGGAAAGCGGGCTTCAGTGCTGGCGTGTGAATGGTCAGAGCACGTCGGGCACGTGGCGAATCGACACCACTTGGTCCAATCCCGCGTGACCTGTGCGATTGGTTTTCCCCAGTGTCCAGGAAGCATCATGTCCACCGACGGAATCGAACACTATTGACCCATATTAACTCTGAGCAGTAGTCAGCCAGCAGTGACTGTCTGCAGCGTTGCTGCAGCGTCACCACAGAGAAGAGTCATCAGAGACTCCACTTGTTTGTTTTACTTGGCTAGGAGCCCTACAAGATCAAGGGCGTGGATCACTCTTCTGCAGTACTTCAGAATAGTAAACCCCAGGCAAGAGTCACGTTGCACCTCCCAAATAGAATACAGGTAGAGGCTATGTCTGGTTGTTTATCAGCATCTCAAAGTCTGGCCAGTTACTCATACCATGAGCCTGTGCTTTAAATGCACTCATTGGGCTGGGCCTATTCTGTCGTTCAGGTTGGAGGACAGGCGCTGGAATATTGACTTACTGCTCTCATACAGATGCATTTCCGATGGGTTTCAACTGGACAGTATATCCCATAATGCAACTGTTCTTTGTTCCAATGTGTCACATAACACACAATTAGCATTTCCGATGAGACTGATGAGAGGCGGACAGATATTTCCCTGATTTGGACGGGATGTCTCTGGTCCCTTGCTCAGTGGCATTTGGTTCTGTTTCAAATGTTTCCACATATACTATGTGGCTAGCTTTACTCATTGCAAAGCAGCACCTTGTGCTTAAATATAGGTAAGGTAAGCATCATGGTCAATCATTTGAAATTAATCATAATAGTCTGTTCCCTTATTTACAAAGTGTATTTTGGGGCAGTAGTATTTGTTTTATTACTACACTGCTATAAACACTATTAATTAAAAATCGCTGTTAACTTTAGAGCATGAGAACGGAGAGCGAAGCATCACTGTGATTGACAAAATGGTTTATCTTCAGCGTTTTGTTATTATAGCGCCATCAAGTGTCGAAAGTAGAGATACAATCTTCAGAAAAAAACATTTCATTGAGTACAGAAAATAATAGCCACTCTCTCCATTCTGTTTATGAAACAGGATATCCAATTGAGAAAATAAATAAGATCTTAATTCAAATTAAACAATTCAGGTAAGATCATTTAAGGTGAAAAAATATCACATTAGCCTACGACCGATAAAACGTCATTACCTTGGAATTTATTTAATTCATATTTATATCGGAAAGTTAAAAACATTACAAAACACACACTTTTATATAGTTCACAAGTGATCAACCATGCCATCACCCATCCAGACAGAAACTATGACTGAGGGTCGCTCTGGACCTTGGTGGTCGTTACGCGCGGATACAGGTCAGTGCCAAATGATCCCAGTGATGACTTTACACGAGGTGGTATCTATAGTCCAGTGTCTATAAGGTAAGAGGAAGGATTAAGAGACGATCAGCCAAAGCTGCACTGACGTTTGTACAATAGGTACCTCCTGTTTTACAGAATACAACCAAAAACCCTGAGGCCAAATGACTCCACAATGGCGTCTTTCATTAGAGGATCTGGGGCAGCCAGGAAATAGAAGTGTTGCGAGGGAACAAAACGCATTTGAAAACAGCAGATATATACACGATGAACGTGGTTTAAGTTAGTTAACAGCAAGTTGTAGGCTATTGCAACGGTGAAACGGTGATATGTGCGGAGCTGTGGACCGCGCTAGGAGCGGATTCACACGGGCGATCGCCTATAGTGTTTGCTCGACAGACACGCAGTCCGATCGACCGTTCCGCCGTTTTACGTCTCATCCGAGCTAAACTACATTCACACTCACGATACATCGCCATAACGAAGGAATAATCGCCAGGAAGTAGTTGATCTTTTTCCTACAAGAACAGAAGTGTAGCCCTCGCCTCGGCTGGCACATGCGTAAAGCAGCTGCGCCTGATCCGTCCCAGTCTACCCAGCCTCGGAAATAAAGAGGAAACTGAATAAATCTCCGCTTACCTGAAACATAGAGCGGCACAAAGTATCTTTTTGTGCACCTTTTCCCTTCCGATTTGCCCTGACGATCAGCCTCCTTTCCTAGACCAGTGAGAAATGCAATAGCTTGGCTAAGGTAGACAGAACAAAATACTGAGTATACTTGCTTCAGGGCTCTGAAACCCCTCAAGGCAAAGATCAGGATACAATTAGCTCATGCCTCTGCCCCAGTCTAAACCAATCTGCGGAATAAAACTCCGAGCAGAGAAAGAGATCACAGCAAAGCAATGGCTCTTTCTCTTTGTTGAGTTTATGTTTTTATAAAACTGAATAAAGAAATGTAGTATTTTATTTCTCCCCCCCCCCCCCCACCCCCCTGCATATGCATCACCCTCAACCTCGCCGCCAACTTGCCTATTGCCTCCCTCTTGCGAAGAAAAGCTGATTTTAATCGGTATGATTAGTTTAGATGTAACGTTGCCTCGGGCGATTTCTACAAATGGATGGAGTGTTTCTCTGCCAGGGAGGAAAAGAACCAGATGATGATAATTATATAGATTGTTGGCGGGGTCCTGTTTTTTTTTTTTCTACTCTCATTTACGTATAGCTCATATGTTACCACATTTTTCTTCGTCTTTACCCACCGACCGTTCACACCGCGAATGCATTAAACAACTTGTTGAATAGCCAACAATTAAGTTAATCGAGGGTATATAGCAAATGGGCATGGACTTATACTTAAGTTATATCTATCTATCTATCTATCTATCTATCTATCTATCTATATATCTATAAATAAATAATAAATATATGTGTGTGTGTGTGTGTGTGTGTGTGTGTGTGTGTGTGTGTGTGCGTGTGTGCGCGTGTGTGTGCGCGTGCGCGTGTGCAACTTTCATCTCTTGGCCAACCTCCAAATGACGTAGTTGTATAAATAAGCACTTACTGCTCGCCTTTCCCCAATCAAGTCTGGATCAGAGCCCGGGGCTGGTGCTCGAGCTCATTTCAAATGTTCAGCCATGCATGGCTAGAGGAAGACTGAGGCACTTCTTAGGCTTGGAGATTTGCTCTGCAGATACAAGTAGTAAAGGAATTGCAGGGCTATAATGCATTTATTTTGCCTATTGTGTAAACTCTATAACTGGATTAAGATTGTGCATGCATTGTGTTCAGCGCACAACTGCACATTTGGATTGGGCCACCCCTACCACCACCAGGACCACGAACACCACCCTCGTGACCGACTAAGAGACCAGATCTAACATGTGTTCGCTTTGTTCCCTGCAGAGCAATTTGTTTCTCCCTGAAAGTCTTAAAGTCATCACACTGTGCTAACTGATGCAGCTCTGTTCCTATTTATTCGTAGCGCACATACTGCGCCTCAGTTATCCATATGGGATACTAGTCAACCCGTAAGATTACTCATGCTACCCCAGTGTGACGGTGACATCAAAGTTAACGCCGTCCTTGCTCGATAAAGGGGAACAATTGCATCCGTTTCACGTGTGGAGCCAAGACCTCGTTCTGTGAGGTGCTTAAAGCTGCTGTAGGTAAGACTCTAAGAGAGAGAGGGCAGACAAGACCTCGTTCTGTGAGGTGCTTAAAGCTGCTGTAGGTAAGACTCTAAGAGAGAGAGGGCAGACAAGACCTCGTTCTGTGAGGTGCTTAAAGCTGCTGTAGGTAAGACTCTAAGAGAGAGAGGGCAGACAAGACCTCGTTCTGTGAGGTGCTTAAAGCTGCTGTAGGTAAGACTCTAAGAGAGAGAGGGCAGACAAGACCTCGTTCTGTGAGGTGCTTAAAGCTGCTGTAGGTAAGACTCTAAGAGAGAGAGGGCAGACAAGATCGAGAGAGAGCAAGATTTTCCAAAACAAACAATAAGAACATCCCCTACCCCTTTAAGCCTGCCCTCCCTATTTTTATCCCACGCACCTGTGATTGACGTGTAAGATGGAATCCATGGACCAATCAGGGGAGAGATACCTTGCTCAGGGAAGAGAGGCCCAGCTCCTTGGAGCGGTCTAAAATCGAAAGAAGCACACACGGAGGCAGGTGCAGTCGACTTGAAACAGATATTCTCACAGCACATCTCACTCGCCGATAGTTGATGCATGGCGGTGCAATATCGAACAAAACCGACTCTAATAATAGCCCTAAAAACATACGTACAGTACCTTTAATTGTTCAAAATGCATTTGCTCTAAAAGCCCCGAAGGAAGGAAATATAAACTGCAAAAGCCAAGGGTTTTTCAAACAGGTTTAGATGAAAACGTTAACCGAAAGATTAAATAAACCTTGCAAAGCAATATCCATTATACCATGCCTTGTTTTTATTAGCCTTTGTTTGAATCTCGAGACAGTTTTAAAAGGGAACATACCGGTGTAATTTTGTCTTCTCGGAATTACCGGTCTTTAACCAAGTTTGTGAGCATAGTCTGTGGTTTGAGTAGCCATCCTACCACATGAGGCAGCCTCTTTCCCTGCCATTCCTGTTGGGAATGTGCACCCGGAGCCCTGGGAATGACTGAGTGTGGGTAATCTGTGGTTATGTAACAAAGGTCGCCCGATTAAACCTCAGTGTTCGACTACTTTGTTACTCTTTCTCGCTCAACAGTTTACAAAACGTCCTCCGCAGCAGGGGAGCGTTTCCTTCTTCAACTGTCTTCGGTGTTTATCTGCATTCCAACGGTTTGAAACTCCCAGGCCCTGTCTGATTAGCTGTTGGACGAAACAACACCCGACCCTGGGAATCTCCATCCATGGCGGTAGGTTAAAATAGGTTAAAACAGTATGCTCAATGTTTAATTACGTTTAGATTATGAGTAGTATTGACAGTTCAAATCCATTCGCCATCAGCATTTGTAGCATCACAGCGTAGATGTGGGTTGTGAACTCTTCAATGATACCTTTTAATAACCATTCTTTAATTTTTATGACCTCAGGAAGGAAGAGAAACATATCAATGTTTTTTTTAAACAGCACTACACAAGAAGCAATATGTTTTCACTTTGACTCATCGAACAATATTGTGTTTCACGCAATAAAAGGAGGCCACAATCAACATGTCAGAGGACAGGCCAGCTGTCCCTCACACACAGGGTCCAGTTAAATCCAGTTGGTCCAGTTCAACTTTCCACTGTTGGGCCACTCGGTCCCACAGGAAAACAAACACAGGATTAAAGTGTTACAATGAAGTTATTTGCCCGGGAGGGGACCGGCTGTGGCGCACACACACACACACACACACACACACACACACACACACACACACACACACACACACACACACACACACACACACACACACACACACACACACATGCATTGTTTTTCGCCATCAGGCTGATAAACTGTGGCATAGAGAGAGAGTGAGAACCGCCCCCCCACAAACACACAAACACACACACTTACGCAAAAACACACTTTTTCCATTTTCCAAGAGCCAAGCACTAATGGGGTCCGCCTGCTACACTATTCAAAATATGCATTAGACGTTGGGAAAGCAGCCAGTTGAGATCTTCATGTCTGACCATTTTGAGGCCCAGATGACAAAGCCATTGTTCCAGTGTGGCACTGGAGTAGTGGTGTTTTCTTTGGATTCATGTGGACCAGCTCCATATTTTGGTCGACAAATTAAGCCACAATGAGTTGCAGATGTCGCCTCTGTCCCGAAACCGAAACCTAGCCTGGCCTTATGACATAATACCGTGGGTTATTAATGGCCGCGCAACAGAGGGATGGGGAAACGATGAGAGAGAACGAGAGAGACAGCCGATGACAGTACAGATGATGTGGGAGAAGTGAGAGAGAGAGAAAGAGAGAGAGAGAGAGAGAGAGAGAGAGAGCAAAAGCGAGGGATGATGAGAGAAGTAGAGGAGGAGATTAAACTGACATTTTTTGGCAGTTATTTTAAAGGTGCCATGTGTAGAATTGACGGGCAACTAGTGGAACGGATTCGGCAGTAATGGAGGATGATATCCATCAATTTGTAGTATTGATTGTGTAATCCCATGAAAATAGTTGTTTTGCCCAGCTACTTTGTGACTTATACTCAAGTGATGAACTATACACACAATTCTGAAAACTTGAAGCTCATGTATTAACTACAAGACTCCAAACTGCTAAACTCTAAGCACAATTCCACTGTTTTCATTTTTTTGCTAAACTCTAAGCACAAATCTCTTAATTTAGCGCACTTGGTTCACCTGGATCACACTGGCCTTCAAAACAAAACAACTAATTACCAATAAGTCTAACTCACTTCTCACCGGTTCAAACTCAACTGGCAAAACACTTCAATCAAGTGTCAGAGCATGAAGAGGACTCGGTGAGCTCTACTGTGTTGTCGATATGGTCCTTTGGTCTGATCACGATTGGAGGTGGGATACATACTGATTTACATGTAGATCTGTTTCACCTTATTTATATTCTTATTTTTACTTTTTGTTGGCCTACGAAAAGCTTTTTATGCAGTCAGTTCAGCTGAAATTTTTACTGATTTACAGTAAAAAAATCTAGATTTGCTTTAAACCTTTTTGTACTTGTACTTGCACTGATTTCCTCATAACATCCCCCGAAAGACAGTCTAAACATTTTCTTAAGGTAGTGTTTTTCATTTTACTTATCAGTGCAAATACTGTACTGTAATTTACCAAAATAGGTAACATTGGTGTATTGTCAGAACAATGTTGCAGCATCAACTATAGGTGTGCAGCATCAACTATAGGTGTACAGTATGACTCTGGGAAGCTGGGATTGTGAGTTTAGCCTATTGGAGCTCATTGGATAGACAAATATGCATTGTATCCTATTCTGATACAATTGTGTCAATGCAATATTTATATGATATATTCACAGTATTGTATTACAAAATGGCAACAGTCTTTATACTATATGTACAACCTAATTGCAACTTTAAAAAAGAAAGCTATTTCTAAAAAAAAATATACATTGGAATATGTAACATGGCCTCATAAAGCCAAAAATTATGTAAATAGTATTTTGATGGAGGTTTTTTGAATTGATCACACCAGTGTTTAATTGATGCTCTATAAGAGATATTAATTTGATATCTGTGTTTACTGTTTGGTGAAAAAAAATCAGTTTTGAGAAGAATTTGTGTAGTTTTGACCAAATGATTCACTCTTCTCAGGTTTGTGTTTAGAGTTTTGAGAAATTGAGCTGTAGTTTCAGAAAACGTCTTTAAACGATTGAGGAAAAACTGTTATCAGATTTACTTTCAATTTACTGTACTTTGTAGTGATGTACTTTGTATGACTTTGCAGCCCTTCATTTCTGAATTTAACACTTTGGGAATGTTCTCAACTGAACATAGTCTTTACCCCTTTACCCAAAGGGATGATAATGATGGAATTGATTTTCACACAAGGCAATTTATTTTTTACCTTTTAAGAGAGAGATAGAGAGAGATAGTGAGAAGGAGAGAGAGAGGGAGAAAGAGAGAGCGAGGGCAGGACTCAGGAGAGAGAGAGAGAGAGAGAGAGAGAGAGAGAGAGAGAGAGAGAGAGAGAGAGAGAGAGAGAGAGAGAGAGAGAGAGAGAGAGAGAGAGAGAGAGAGAGAGGCAACAGCGCAGGGTTGCCAGGTCCTGCAAAAAACGTCCCGAAAAGAGTTTTCGTCTGGGAAAGCTCAGAGTTCCCTTGAAAAATCGACTTTGGGGGGTAGTAATGGTGTATTACAGTGTCTTTATCTTCTTTTTTTCAAGGATATATAAGTGGTTGCACTGACAAGTGATAAATCATTGATGGAACATGCCAATATGGAGAAATAAAGGACTTACATTCAATAGATATTGCTTTCGTCCTTCTCATAGCACTTTTGTTGAATCTTGCTTGCAATGCAGTCCTACAATGCAGTTGAATACCATATATGCATATACATAATAATAATAATAATAATACATTTAATTTAGAGGCGCCTTTCAAGACACCCAAGGTCACCTTACAGAGCATATAGTCATCATTCAAAACTATGTAAAACAGACTAGGAATAAAAGGAAAACAGAGGTTAAACATGAAGAATAATAATAATTAATAACACTCAAAGACGCCTAAAGTGAAGGGGGGACCTCACTAACCACCACCAATATGTAGCACCCACTTGGGTGATGCACGGCAGCCAATCGGCGCCAGAACGCTCACTTCACACCAGCTTGAGGTGGAGAGTTAGGGATGAGGTGGAGAGTGAGGGAAAATAACATATTTAAACACTATCGACCATATTTAAACACTGTCTGTATGTATGTATGTATGTATTCTGGCGGTGATTTGTATTTGAATACATTTCTTTCTAGATTCGATACGTTTTTGCAGGACCCAATCGCCAAGCTGGCTTTTCCCCCAGGCAACCCCCAGTGACAGCAAGCAGCCAATTGCTTGCAGAGTCAATTGAACTAGGCCCATTGATCACACCTCTTGTGCTGATGAAAATGACAGCAGTTTCCCCAGACCAACGAGACCAACGTGTAATCTACGATTGAGTTTGTTCTGGCAATAGCCAGACTAAGGGGTTATATATATATATATATGATTTTATTCAGGACACAAGAAGATCCATAGTACAATGTATAAAAATAGACTCAATACAAAAACAACAATAAAACACAACACATAAAATAAGAAATCAGCATACAACACTTGCAGTATACAAACATGCCCTCCAATGTCTCCAGAGTGTGGAGGAGAACCTGACAGAGCTGAGCCCAGGCTTGACCAATGCCTGAATAATACTGTTTTCAGATGCCGTCAACCTACACATAAAACGATACATCAAATTCCTAATTAAAGCATGACAGGTAGGCACACCAACATTTACAAACATTTGACTAGCACTAGACCATCTCGGTATTCTGTGAAGCATCCGCATGCCGTCATTATAAGCCACAGTTAGTTTTTTCATATTGCTTTTTCTGTAAACACGCCACAAATGGGCAGTATATAGCGGGGTACAGAATGCTCTAAATAGCGCGACCTTTACAGCAGTAGGGTTAGTGCATTGCAAGCAAGATTTTTTACTACATATATAAAGTATATATATAGATAGTATCATATACTGTATATTCCGATATATACTCTGTTATATATGTGTTTTGTAGAAACTTGGTTGGTTCATGCAGCACCCAGAATGTTTGTAGTTCCTCCAATATTGATTCATGCTTTGTTTTCAGCCTCAAAAGCCCAGAGATGCTATCCTTTAAGATAATAAGTATAATATACTCCTGATGATCATCACGACCCTCAAAACACAATGATGGCAATGCTTCAGAATTGTCTGTACAAAAAGCTGCATCAAAAGTGTACCCATTTAATTATACAAAGACCGACTCCAACGGCTGAGTGCTTTGAGGATGAGCCGGTGAGGGGTGGGTGTGCAATCCCCTGGTACTCCCCTTCTACCTTTCAGTGCTCGTGTTTAAGCATTGACTGTGGATATCGGTAAGCCTTGGACAATGTTTTCATGAGCGCCGTTCAACTCACCACACCCTGGTAATGGCCCGTGGTTATGTAATGGAATAGGATGGCTAAAGACCTCCTCCAGAAACTCACTCAGCCTTCTCCCCCCAGGCATGCACAGTTTTTATTTATTTTTCGCTCCAGACTTTGTGGATCAAACAAATTATCGCTGGCAATATAAAAGGTGACTTCTCACAAAGAACTTCATGGCTGCAATCGTGACTAGCTAATGCCGCCTGCCATGACCCTGAAAGGGAGGAAGACAAACTTAATAACCACCAGCCAGCATTGGTGACAAAGGAGCACATTTATTCCAAACAGTCTTAGACTCCGGTAAGGATAGGCCTGGAACATAACTCTGTATGCCGAAGCATCTCCCAACGTGTGACCACCAATAGCTCCGGCAGAGCAGGTTGACTCAATGGGGAACACAGAGACATTAAAGTCTTCTCCGATGTCTTCATAGCCCTTTGATTCTTCTCAAAATCCTACGATGCTGCGGTAACACACAACCTCTTTAATCTGTCATCCAAACGTCCAAACAATACTTGTTTTGACGGGTGATTCGCAAGCAGACTTTTAAGTCCTGGGTCATAGTAGGTCTCGCGTCTGCCAAGCTTGGGGGGGCTTCCTTTACCTTTACCACCTTCCAACACTACATCAACCCATCCCAACAACCGCCAACCCCCCCCCCCCCCACCCAGAGTGGACGTGGGATGGCGGTGACATGGCGTCACGGGGGTGTGTGTGTGTGTGTGTGTGTGTGTGTGGGGGGGGAAGGGGAAGGCAGGAAGACCAGGCCGCTCGGGTAAACCTCGGAGGCTCTCATAAAATGTAATCCTATTATATGGCTCCCACTAGAGGGCAACAATAATAAAGGTTTCCCTAATAACACGGGCAGACCGAACCCGAATGGAAAACAGCTCCTCCGGTCAAGTCCCAGCAGTCGTACATATATCCTCTCATTAGCCCCCATCGCTGATGGGCCACGTTGCACCACCGGGCCTTTCGGGATTTGGCCAAGCAAGAGTTAAGTCAAACAAATGTGTTTCATCAAAGCGCGGTTTTGGGCTGCTCTGCATAAAGGAATTGGAGCGGGGTGCAGTGCAGCAGCGACAGGGAGGGAATGTGGGGGTGGAAAGTTGGAAGCGGGGCCCAGAGGAAACCAATCACGGAACTCACCCCCTCTCCCAGCGCCCCACCCCCCCCCCCCCCCCACCCTCCTTCCAGTCTGAGAGCCACCTGGTTGGGTCTCAGGTGCATGCTACATGGACTAATGCCGCCTGAATGCGATTGTTTGTAGGAGATTAATCAGAGTTTTTCGCAAATTGCCATTTGGGAAATGAAAGTCCCCATCATCGTTGTTAACAACGAAATTGCAGCAGAGCACAGCCACGAGCCTGGAAGTCAAAGCATGTAAACCGAGTTTGGATGTGTACTGTCAGTGTGATCACCAAGTTATGTTTGTGTTGAATATCTGGAAAGATAAACGCCCGATACTTTTGAATAAAGTTCAAAATACAAACTATTATGAACAGATTTTTGTATCCAATAATTCACAACAATAAGCTCAGCAGCAGTCAAAGTGATGAGAAGAAGTGACAAAAGAATAGCAATCACACTGTTGAAATGGGATCTAAACACAGAATCTCATATTTGCATTATTGAATAACGTAATAAATGATGCATTTATAGCGATTCCTTGCCTTCTCACAGAAATCCAGCGCAATATTTATCATAAGAGACAAGGTGAGTGATGATATCAATCATATTCTCCCGACAGATGGAGTTATTAAGTGAGTCAGTGTATCAGTATTATGAAATCTAGACTAACAAAGTTATCTCTTCCTCGCTTTCCATCTCTTTCTCTCCGTCTCTCGCTCATTCTCTGCCTCTCCCCGCACTGCTCCACGTGTAGATGTTTATGTGTGTGTGTCTGTATGTATGTGCACGTGTGTGTGTGTGTGTGTGTGTGTGTGTCTGTGTATGTGTGTGTGTGCCTGTTTGTGTGTTATGTGTCTGACAGAGAAGCAGACAGACAGACACCGGGTGAGAGAGAGAGAGAGAGAGAGTGTGTGTGTGTCGCATTCCTTCCTGTTCCCGCACCAACCAGCCACCCCTGAGCTGCGGACTCAAGGCGCTTTCCAGAATCAAACAATTTCACGCAACTACTGGAGGAGGAAATGAACTGAGCCCAGAGCAATAATAAAATTATACAAATGTTATTACAGACTCGCCTGCTACTGTCCTACTTTAATTCAAATTTGGACACCCGGGGCAGTGCTGGTGGCACAGACCATCCTGAATAAATCAACATTAGCTTACGTCTAAATTATTAAGGAAGTGGGAGACTTTCTTGTTTATAGTATGAATTATTGAACAAGTGTTTAAGACCGTTTTTTTTTTCCCTCCATGAATTCCAAAATATTAATTGCTAATGATCTTTAAGGTGTGTGTTTTATCTTTCTTCTCAATGCTTTAAGGAAATCTGGCACCCAGCATCACAGACCTTGCAGGGGGACAAGGCACTGACTGTCAATTCTCCATAGGATAACACAGAGAGATGCAGTTAGACGCGCTGCCGGTGTCTGTGTGATATGCAAATGGTGCTGTGGTTTAAACAATCACAGGGCTATATTTCCTTTGTTGGTTTTGTCAAGGATCGTTAACGGAGGCATTAACTTGATGAATAATGGAGGCTTCTTGAGTGGAGACTTGCCCGTCCACACCCGTGTCAACTGCTTTCGTCGAGTGTTTGTCTGTTTCTGAACGGCCCACGCCGGGCCCATTCGAGAAGGGTCCACCGTGTGGATTGATAAGCGTGGCTTGAGATATGTGTTGTGTTTTTCCAATAGTGACGCGACTTGTCATGGAGAGCTGAGTAACCTGTCAAGAGAGTGCTTTATTTTCTGAATCGGTTTCATTCAATCTTCATAAAATGATCTTTGCCGCATTGAGCTATTTGGGGCTGAGATTCCACCGTATTGAAGCCGCTTGTAGAACCTCATATGTTGGAAAAATTGAGGGCGATGTGTTTCCAGTGCCGGCCCGTGTCCCGTGGTTAGGGACACTATGGTTTTATAGGGTTTGTTGTTTGTTATTGGTTCTATATTATAGGCTCACCCTCTATCATCAGCATTCAATTTGTAACACAACTCCAGCACTTCGAACACTGACGCTCCAGGGTGGGAAAATCGAATCTGTTGTATACAATCTGAACCATCTTCACTCACTGGACCCCCAGGGGGTACGGGCCTTTCCAAAAGGTTTACTATGGTCGACTAGAGGAGCACGGAGCAGGAGTCCATTGTCGTCGTCGTCGTCGTCGTCCCCCCCCACTCACACACACACACACAAGCATGCACACATACACAACATACACACAAAGACACACACAAACACACACACACACACACACACACACACACACACACACACACACACACACACACACACACACACACACACACACACACACACACACACACACTAGTCGGTTCAGGCTTTATCCCATTATAATATAACAGAATAGGTGTCATAACCAAACACATACATGCAAACATAGAGAGCCCACATACTAGCAGGGCCTGAAAACGGCATGCCATAGACCTCAGTGTGCTACTATGCGAGTAAATACATATTTGGGGCAGGGAAGGTGTACTGGGTTGAAGGTGTACTGGGTTGAAAACGAACAAATAGAACAAGAAGCCTGTTGACTATAATATATAAACGCCCAGGGATAGGACACACTGTCCGCAAAGAACAACGTTTATTTCCAAGCATCATGGTTAGTTTAACTGTTTTGTTTAATCATTGTTGGTCGGCAATGTTTTCATTTTTTTGTTATTATTTAAAGAGCTGTTTGAATATTTTCCTTGCCTTGGCTTCGCTGAGATGGTGCTGGGCCTCTGTGGTCAATCAGTTCAACTGATTCCGCTTTCAAACAGCATCATCTGTTTCTCAACATCACTAACTTTGGGAGCAGAGAAAACAATGGTTTGCCAAAGGGATTGGAGCTGCGGCCTGTTTTGAGGGCTTGATTTCAGGCAATTGCGAAAAAAAATGATTTCCATGTGTTGCCTCCACGTATCGTGTAAGGCTCGTGGCTGCCCTCCCCTGGACAGATGTATGACTGCACGTCTCAAGACAGACAGCGAGAAAAACACTTCACCCAGCAGGTGATGCTATTGTCCCACATAGAACCTGCAAAATGTGGCGCGCGTGCTTTTTTTATGCGTGGTGCTTTTTTTTCATGTGTGTGGAGGCAGGGAAGAAGTGATGGCTGTTTGAAAGACAAACACGACAGTAACAGTATGTGCTCTCAATCACTGGTGGCAGTCTCTGTAATACTCTTACTTCACATTAAAGAAGGCTTAGGTTCATATTGTTGTCATATGTTTTTGTTGCTGAAGAAATTAGGCATGGTTGCAACATTTCATTTAAGAGGAGTAATTTCCTGTGCTCTCTGGTGATGGGGTGTGATTTCAGAGTGCTATTCTGGGGGGCTGTACCTCACAGGAAATACTCATCACGGCCTGACCACAGGGACATATAGACGTGCTCCGTCTGAGGGTATATGAGACCATCATTCATTGATCTGTCTCCGTATTTCCCTCTACTATGTATTCACTGTATAGGCCTGTATACTCATGCACATGCCCACTCACACACAAACACACACACACACAAACACGCACACGCGCACACACACACCTCCCAAACACACACACACACACACACACCCACGCACACATACACACACACCCACGCACACATACACACACACAAACTATAGGACTGCGTAAAACGTCACGTGACTTTCAAGGTTCTGTCTGCACAAACCAACAAGATGGCATTCATTTGACCCTTAATGGAGAATGCAATATTTCAAAATAGATTTCTCATTCAAATGGGTTTGATAAAATGTCTAAATTTTTTCATTATCCTTGTTCGGTGATTGAATAGAATGGTAAGTTGTTTAGAAGATTCTTTCAGGCCTCGCCAGAAAATTGATGGAATAACTTCATGTTTTGTATCGTTTGCTCTTGTGGTTTATATGGACGCTGTCATCAGTCAACAAAACACGCACGGCCTCCATTTTATTCATTGGAGAAGGCGATATTAAGATAGTTTGAATTTTGGATGAACTTTTAATATTATATATTCAAGATTTATGTGAACACTGCTACCACTGAAACCAGATTTCTGATTTCATCATTGTCTATGCGTTTGCGTTGAGCTAAGTTGTGTTCTTATGTAACTGTTTGGTGTTCTTCCAATAAAAACGTTGATTATAAGTGCATTTTTTAGTACCACAGGAAGGATCCATTTCTCATCCTTCTTCATCTTTCTATCTCTCAACGCCACCCTACTGTAAACTAACGTGTTTCGGGAAAAAGTCCATTCCAAAGGTACATTTTATGCATACACTTTGTTCATACTTTGATCATGGTAACAAAAATGTATCTATTAGATGGTATATTAAATTCAAGGTGGGATGGGCGAGAATGTATATTGGCATCAGGGCCGTTGCACCAAGTCCTGGGCCCCTATACAAGAGGTACTGATGGGCCCCCCTGCGCTAAATTGTTGACGGGGGGGGGGCTGGTAGTTAATTATTTTTTTTATTTTTTTTGTGGGCCCCCCCTGGGCTGTGGGCCCCTAGAATCGTCATCACCTTTCACCCCTTTACGACGGCCCTGATTGGCATACCCTCACAATGATACAAGATACATTTTAGAAGTGAATGATCAATGGTCAAAGAAAGATCTCTTTACAGAGAAATGTAAATCAATATAACGAGAAAGAATGTCGCTATCACAAGAACATATGGTACATTGTGCACAATGAGTTTACCAGTTCGCTGTCAAGTGTAATTTACACAAACCCAGTGAGTCATTTATTCATTAAAAGATAAATGAATATGCCGGCTTAAACTGAACAAAGATTATGAAAATAAAAAGCAAATTTCTTGCCAGGAATGTTATTAAAACCAATTTGAATGATTTTGCAGACAGCGCCTTGGTAGTCACGGGAAGTAGACAATTCTTATAGAAAATATTAGGCCAAATAAACGTAGGCATCTCACAATTTCAGACACGGTATTGTGAAACTAATATATTTTCCACTGTGGACCAACATAGCTTACATATTTTGATGTGAGACTGGGTTTCAAACACACACACACACACACACACACACACACACACACACACACACACACACACACACACACACACACACACACACACACACACACACACACACACAGCCAGGTATGCTCATATTCAATCTATAACAATAATTTACCAGTCACACTGTGCAATGCAGATTAACAACAATCAATAGATAAATACGTATTAGGATATAGATTGAAATGTGAAATCTAATATGCATTAAATAAATATGTGCAGGTGCCTGTACTGTCTAAAATATCAGCTATGGTGTAACAGTTATAAATGATTAGTTATCCACACCTTAAGTGACAGTAATCCAAAAATAACAAGGGGAGATTTTCATCATCTCAATTCATACTCGCCATTATGACGCCAGCTCATTGGTTGCCCTGGTGCATAGTTCCCTGATATCTCATCACGCGGTCAGAGTTGTGTTACTGTAAACTGTTATTTTTGCGGGGTGTTTTAAACCTGAGGAATGGGGGATTAAGAACAAGGTCGATTACAAGTTTAACAGTCAGATTGAAGAACAGGTTTACATGAAATTAGCTGTCATGTTTTTTAGTTTTGTTTTCCAACCCAAAACATAATACATTGGTAATGCTTTACAACTCCATAGCCTCTACATATCCTCACATTTGAACCATAATCGTTCCTTCTCCTTCCAAAGCACTTAAGGTTCTCCTTGTTTTGAGTGACTACAGCCATCTTGGTTCCAAGCACGTTTGGTGGGTTTGGAACCAAGATGGCTGCCGGAGGTGACACTAAGGCCCCGTTGGGTTCCTTCAGTGTTGTTCAGAGGTTGGTCTCCTTCTCCACCGCTAGTCATACGGAAGACATAGCTTCGACGGGCAGCTCCACAAAACCCTTCTTCTCCTCCGCCGTCGGCTCCGAGGAGCTGGGCTTCACCGTCAGCCAGGGGGACTGGTCGCCCTCGTAGGCTCCGCCTCCCGCCCCCGCCTCCCTGTAGATCCCTGACGGGTCCTTGTGGACGGACCGCTGCAGCCGCTGCTGCTTCACCTCCGGGTCGGGGCAGTACAGGTACTCGTACAAGCCGGCGGCCAGGATGGCGCCCAGGACCGGTCCGATCCAGTACACCTGTGGGATGGGAGAGGGGGAAGGGGCCGACCTTGTCAAGTTAGATGGGGCGTGTACGGCTTCCTATTCAATGAAGATGGGTTGTATGGACGGGTTGAATAGGGATTCATATTCAATGGAGATAGGTTGCATAGATGGGTTGTATAGGGCTTCATATACAATCCAGATGGGTTTTATAGATGGGTTGTATAGTGCTTCCTATTCAATCCGCCGTGGGATTTAGGGTTGGTGATACTCTGCCCTATTGGGGAGTCTCAAAAATAAATATATATCTTTTTTTGAATTTCTTCTTTAGCGTAACTCACGCTAATGAAACCTTTGCTTTGCTACGTCTCACATGGGAAATCATGTGGCAGAGATGTATCGAGATATATTTATCTCTTTTGCAGGGTCTCAAAAGAGATATAAATCTCTCGCATGGGACAATTATGTGGCAGTTTCAAACAGAACAATGTGTCTGCATAATGGCAATCATTTTCTAGATTAATATTACTTCCTACAAATGAACAAACATTCCAATGTTCGCTTTGTTTCCAAAATGGCGGCGGCCATGTGATTCGACATCTCGGTGTACACACCTGCACCTATTGACCCGCATGGGCTTTACAGCAATGTCATTTCCCCCCTGCAGCATTAATAAATTAATCAGTAACTGGAATATGTATCCCTCAATCTGAGAAAGGTGAACCCAGCATGACCACCAAAGACAATTGGAGGTTACTTCCAGGGTTTCAGTGGTGGTAGCGGTGCATACCTCAATGGAACGCACCCTTAATGGCTGTTCATTTTACACCATTATTATTATATATTAACCCTGCCTATGCAAATGATGTGAGAAGCGCCCATTGTTCTTGTGATAAAGCAGAGACGTCTTGGGCAAACACAATGTGCTGCTCTGTTCCCGATGTGAATCGATGTTCATTAATACTCAACCGAAACATGAACGAGGTAACGACTGGATTGATATAACTATTCAATGATGCATATCATTGTTATTATACAAAAGGAGACTTAATTACATTTAATACTTAGAAATACACCAGGATAAAGGGGTTGCTTCAAGACGAACACACACACACACACACACACATACACACTCACACACACACACACACACACACACACACACACACACACACACACACACACACACACACACACACACACACTGACACACACACACACACACACACACACACACACACACACACACACACACACACACACACACACACACACACAAAAACATAGACTTCTGCCAGTCGCTCACGGAGAATCATTGCCTTGGAACATGACAACCTTTAAAGTTTGTCATGTTAGTTTAAAATAGAGAGGAGCCATCAATCAGCGATTCCATACTGTTTAAAGGGCAACAGTAAAGTTAAAGCTCAACGAGGTCTTGGTTGGTAGGCAGCCTAGATGCCTATATATCATGAGAGTGCTCTCGTCTTTACACTTTGAAAAGATGCCAGAGTGTTCATGATAAATCAAACCTCTCTTCACAGATCTTGGACGGCGTGGCTGCTGCTGCTGCTGCTTTGACCTTACTAAGTTTCACCCTTCCAGTAGAGTACACTATGCTACCCTTGAAAAATATAAATAAAATCTCACACGGCTCCAAGATTACTGTAATAACTGCCGCCTCCGATACCTGAACTGAAATATGATCCGTCTGGGTAACGCTATAACTTGTAAACACTTTTTACAAGTTACAAACAAACCACTTCTAAAGTAAAAAGACCTGGCAATTAAAAACAAGAATAGGAACATACAGTATGCTCTTTTCAAACTGCACAGAAATCTCTCTCAATCTCCCGCTCTCTCTCACTCTCTCTCTCTCTCCCACTCAACGGGGGTGTCTCTCACCCAGTGGTCGCTGAAGTTCAGAGTCACTAGCGCGGGCCCGAGGGAGCGCGCCGGGTTCATGCTGGCTCCGGTGTAAGGGATCTGTGACGTAAGAGAAATCAAGAGTGTGGTGTGGGCACGCGTCTGATAAAGTCATTAGCATTAGACCAGCTAGCTCGGGCAGGAGAAAAAGCAAAGCGTGCGTGTATGCAGGTGTTTCTCCTGGCGTCTGGGGAATAGAATCAAGTGCCGGCTCTCTGCGAGGGGTTCTATCAGAGCTAGCCCCCCCCTAGAGGACGGTTGCCATGCAACGGTAACGACTCTAATGAAGATGTGCAGCACGCCGGTGTTATGCAGAGATAGCTGCGCGACAACAGCACGGATGAAACAGGAAGATGACACTCGACGGCGCACTGATACATTTGCGAGCTGAGACCTCATCTCGTCGCTCGGTATACTCACGGCGAACAAGTGACCGATGACCACGGCCAGGCCTATGGACAGGGAGGCCGACCCGCCCAGGTCGGCGCGTTTGGGGTCGCAGGTGGCGAAGATGGTGAACACCAACTGAAAGGTGATGAGGAGCTCCACGACCAGGGCGTGGCCCACGGAGATCTTGGGGTTGACCTTATGAGAGAAAAAGGCACAAAGGTTGAGGGCTGTGAGAGTTGTATACAATGCACGGCCGGATTCTCTGCTGTACGTCCGTCCACGTGTGCATCTCATATCGAGTCCGGGCGGTCCTGACTCCCGCCTAAATCGGGCGCGCGGGGGGGGGGGGGGGGGGGGGGGGGGTGGGTCCTTGGCTTCCTTACCATCGTCACACCCAGGCCCCCGCTGACCGCCGACGGGGTGACGAGGGAGAGGACCGCCGCGCCCACCACCGCCCCGAGGCACTGGGCCAGCACGTAGAAGACGGCCTTGGCCAGGCTGATCTTGCGGGTGACCAGCATGGCGGCCGTCACCGCCGGGTTGATGTGGCCGCCGCTGATGTGGCCGAAGCACTGGGCCATGGTGGCGATGCTCAGGCCGAAGCACAGCGAGATGAGCACCAGGTCGGCGGGGGGGGAGGGGGTGCCGCGCTCGGCCGCGCCCCAGTTGATGGTCGATCCCAGGCCGAGCAGGACGAAGATGAGCGTGGCCAGGAATTCCCCAGACACGGCCCTCCAGAAGTCCTTGGTCCAGATCCCCTTGAACGCGACCATGATGGGTCGACAGTTACACCGCGACACGAGAATCCTCCTCCTGGCAGGGGGAGAATAAAAAAATAAACTGAAAACTAATGAGAGAAATGATTAGCCTAGTTATGTACGGCTCATGGCGCCGGAGAGTGAGGATGGAAATGTACTGAACCCTATCAAAGGGACTGCTCCCGGGCACAACCGTTTATAGCACCACCAGGGATTTGAGCCACTGACTTTCCATTACAATTTCAGCAAACGTAGCGTTCTTTAAACATGGTGGGTAGGATGACATGATTAGTGTGACAGTTGTAATAAAAAAAAAAATGATAGACTAGTCTTAGACCTATCAGGCTCACACAATGTCAACCTTTAAACATGAGGACTACACACTACAAACCTACAGCCTGAATATGCTTATAAACATAGTGTATTCAACTTACCAGAAGCTCGACCTCCTTCCCGCTGTTCCACTTACATGCGATTTTTCTTCTTTCATGAGGTGTAATTATTGTATGCACTTAACAAACAGCAAACCCCCCTTTCATTACAAGCAACAGCCTACAAATCGCAAGTGTACGGTTACTTACACAGGCGAGCAGTTCACAGGCGCAGTCTGTCAGAAGAATGCGTTTAGCAGATAGCGTCTCTGGATCACGTCTGGCTGGGGTGATATTAAGTACTTGCCGGGCATCACCCTCTGAGAATTACGGAGGCTGACCTGTAGGCGGAGCCAATGGGACGTTTGGCAGCAGCGCAACAAGTGCCACTGGTGTAACACGGCCCGGGAGCAGAAAGCGATCCCGTGCCACAGACACAGCGAGGCGTCAGCACATGTCCTCAACGTACCCTTTTACATATAGGGTAGAGGTCTTTAGGTCTAGCTCCCAATATCTACTTAGTAATGTAGCTGTTCATTCAAAAGACGCAATTATTTCGCTGCACCTGTTCAATTATGTCGATAATACAAGCGAGTCCTATTTAATGGGAAAATAGCTTTTGAATATTATGAACTTATTATTAGGCCGTCGATTCTACGGAGTAAATGGCATGGTGATCCATAGGTGAATCCTAGTGACATCTTCTACGGTGTAGAAGATGTCACTAGACGTATGCAGTTATCAGAATAAATCAATCGCAAAGACATGTTGTTCATTACGTGTCTGCCTAATCATGGAGGACGTCTTTCCTCGACACATCAATTGTTCATCAACTATGCAAGCATGAATAGCCTCCTACTCTGTGATTTAACCCCTTGCTCACATTATTCCTATATTTTCTAAACACATTAGACAACATTAAATGACTAGGCCCCTCAAGATTTCAGTCCTGATTGTTTCATGACAATAGCCTACTGTGGCGAATATCAAAAAGCAGAGGCGTGATATTCTTTCGGTGGCTTTATTGTAACGTTCCAAGAGTACACCAAGACCTAACTTAACCGAGAGCTTAACATTTACTAACCGCCCTCATTAACTCTCCTCATTAACTGTCTTCCTGTCTTCTTAACCGTCTTCTAACTGTTCTCTTAAAGCAAAGTATGATGGGAACACATCAGCAACCAATAGCAGTGGTATAAAACAGTACAACAAATACCCCTGGCGCTACAATACTTATTCCCAGAGATTATTGGTTGCTGGTGTTTTGGAGTCCCTCAACACTTCAGAATTCATGTTATTATTTCAGGTTCTGCTGCGCTACCATTGCTGGTTTCCCATTCCTAATGACGCAAGATTGGAGAAGCTGGCGTTGGGGGTTATTCTGGAGAGAACAAGACTCCTGAGAGAAGATAACATGTCTGGCCTCATCACCCTGACAGCACTGCAGCTCTTGCTGTTAAAACACAAAACACTCTGGTTTCTGCGTGTAGACCAACCTTAATGAGAAGAAATTTGGACGTGCGTGATGGTTATCCCTGGCCTGCCATGCTGTCTTTTCCCCGATACATTGCATCCGTGATGTGGTAAGGGGCATAATGCAAAATTCTGAGCCCTGGAAACAAGCACTCTCCGAGAGCGCCTCAAATTTTGAGTTACAACCCAACATATTACTTTTACGTACAGGTATGCTAGTCCTAGCTAACCTATAGCGGTTTTTAGGTCTCGCACTCTTTGGATTCAATATACTTAGATATTGTTTTATATAATATTTTAAATTCCAGATTTTTTCAAGGGCCCTTCAACACGTTTGGGCCCTGTGAATTCCCACCTCAGTTACCCGCTCTTCTACGCCCGTAGAAGTTGTGATTTGGCAGGCTGATAGACGACCCTGACATATACTGCCCCCTCTGGGTCAGACACACTATGTAACATGCTGTTGCCATGTAATTTGTTGTTTTTTCTTTCGTTTCGACACCTGTGTTGATGTTCAGTATGCCACTCTCATGATCCATCCAATCATTTCGTTTAACAAAGCCAAGTGCAAGGAGCGTATCGTGTACGGTGATCTGACCCCATGACTGCAGTCAAGTACGCTGCCATTCATGACCAGTTTGGTCTTTTCATGACTTCATTTAAATGTCTTGTTTCAATTAGATACACAAGTCAACCATGGATTTTTTTGCTGATTCACAACAAACATGAACTATGTTGCGTTGCTCATAGCAGTCTGCAAGGGTTGGAATACTTAATAAGGACACTGTGCTATTGGGACCCAAGTGCAGAGACAAACTCTGAGGCGAAATGCTTCGTGACAAAACCTTATCTTCGTACAAAGGTCATCGAACAAAACAGACGAGGGAAGACAGGAAATGTCAACCCAAAAATGTAAAAAAAGAACAAAAACAGCTCTGAAGAAAAAAAGGTGACCCCAACAAATAACCTCAAAAGTCTCTTGAAAATACTTCACAGAGACTGTGTAACATGCTGCGAGGCTAGTTAAAAAATAAACAGAAAACACCTAAATTGAACTACACAAGACACAGCTGAAACACATGCATGTGATTGGGAGAAGATTCTTCTTTTAATACCTAAGGAGAACTCTCTGGGAGAAGGCAGGTGAACTCGTTAATAAAGTGCTCTCACGTCAACAATGAAAAACAATGAAAACACAAGGATTGGAACATGAAGAAGAGGAGAGCATATGTGGAGTGAGGGCAGAAACCAATAAAGAGTGTGCATATACATGGTAAAAGAGTATAGGATGAAATCATTATTATTGTAGGATTATTATTATTATTACAGCTGAACATTTATTTGATTTAAATATGTTAACAGGGTTTGTGCCATTGGCTATTCCCCCTGGACGGAAAATAACTAACTAAAGTCAGTTATGTAATAGGCCTTCATCCTGGTAAAAGTTTAATAAATGAATGTTCCTCTCATTTCCAAATTACTTTGACTTGAAACAACTGTTGAAGGAAGGTCAAGATATTTCAGTAAGTTAATCATTTTCTCAAGAGCTGCTTGTGTGACGCATTTTTGGCTTTTTTTTTTTTTTTTTCAAAGAAACCAAGTGTGGCATCGACTCAACAACGGAATTCACATATATCTCAACATTCTTTATCAGCTAAACACATTACTTTGTTCACGTGTATTTGTTAGTGTGTTGATAGCAAGTTTCCTTATGAATAACCTTGCCTTGGGGACACTAGCGGTAAGTAAGCTACCTCCCTACCCTTTTTGATTTATTTGGACAGTCCGACATTGACTCTGTCTAATGGTTAACTAAAGTACAGCCTTTCGTAAAAAAAACACTGACACACTGTAGGATAATGTAGACCATTCATCAGAATAAAAACAATAACCGTCCGTAATAATAATGTTTATTGCCAATAGGATGAGATTGCTTGTGAAAATGAAACTGGAAGACATTTTTAAAGATAGTAAACAATCATTATTCCCCCTCCCTTTCCTCATTGTTCCCCATTCATCCTTCTTCCTGGCAAACGCTGATTCTCAATCTATATGGAAAAATAATTATTTATTTATACTGAGATATGGCACTTTCAAGCAACCTCACAGATTTCATAATAATAATAATAATAATAATAAATTCAATTTATATAGCGCCTTTCAAGGTACCCAAGGTCGCATAAAGACGTGGAAGTGCCGTCATTTAGAATGGTAAATATGACCACAAGGCAGATTTGTGTTCTACTGAACATAAACTTGACTATTAATTAGCAACTGTACATAAATGGTTTTAAAATAGTTCCTCAGTGGCATCATTAGCGCCTTTCGCATCCTACTCCCATCAGTAGCTCTAGGCGTCACACACATATCAGAGGAGGCAATCCTTTACTAATTAAAAGATTGCCTTAACTCTCCACGTTTGCATGTGTTTAATTTACAGTGCAGTTGATTAACGTGTTGATATGTTAAGAGCAATGTTTGATTAAAGAAGTTGTCCTGCAGACTTAGGTTTTTACTTCAGATTCTATTTTTGTAGTTTGTTATACTTAGTTTAATAGTTTTTAGTTAAAGAGAATATTTTAGGAAGGCCTAATCTTGAGTATAAGTTTATCATTATATTACAGGTTAGAGAAATTACTCAATGCTGGAGCATGGTGCTATTAAAAAGCAATAACTGCTTATTTAAATAACCCAAACAATAATATATCCTACAAGTAAATCAGAACCAACCAATCACCCAACATGCACATCATTTTACTCTCGCTCTTCTTTTCGTTCCATTTTCAATAGAGCAAGCTCTTTCAGAGAAATAAAACTTTACCTGATTAAAAAAATATGCTGTTTTTTTTCTTCTGGGTCGATTGCCCGGGCTAGGTTTGTGTTTGAACTATAGCTTGTTAGCTTTGACCACGCCAGACCTTCCCCCTCATGCCCACCTCGACACACACTGCACACATTATATAATAAAGAGGCCCCCCTGCCTGAGAGATGACTTGAAAGAAGAGAGAGCTTCATGTTGATTCTCATTGAAATAAATGAAGGCTAGAGAAAGTGTCTGCTCATGTGGCCAGAAACAGGGGGCCCATTAATTGTCAGCTCTGGTCATCATCCATCCATAGGCTGTACATCGTGCACACAGGCACACAATCTCAACCACAAACATGCACATCAGTGAGTCTCTCTCCCTCTCTCGATGGCTCACTTCTTTATCTTTCTCCCTTCCCCCAACCTCCTCTATCTCTCTCTTCATTCTTGGAATACCAAGAGATTTGCATGCCTGTTGGATATAAACAACTTGTCATGATCTTGACATGTGTTTGGAGATGTGTGAGTCATCCTGATTGTTAAATTGCAAGGTACGATTGAGTTCTATCAAGGCATTAAAATACTCAGTAGTACTAGAGTCAAGAATGCCAGGAAGCAGAATTGTCGAATTTCTTTAATTATTTGTTGTCGTTAATTGGTGGAAGAATTAGGGGAGACAGTTAAAGAATCTCAGAACACAAACAGACCATAATACAAAAACAATGTAATTAGTAAAATAATCAAAGTTCATGGTTATAAAAAAGAGGGAAGCGCAACCTAATGGAAAATGGAATTGTACTGCTGTAATACTGCTATTGGTTTCTGCTGTAATACTGTTACTATCATTTGTTTTATTACTATATATTTCTTTGTTATAGTGTGTCTTTTTGTAACTTCTGGTATGGCTGCCTTTTTCAGCCAGGTCTCTCTTGAAAAATAGATTTTGAATCTCAAAATAAGTAAAATAATAATAATAATGAAAATAATGTGTGTATATGTGAGCATGACAGAATGTGTATGTATGTGAACAGTGTGAGTACAATCCCTTCAATTAAATATCACATTTAGCCAATATACACATTTGGTTCGTTGGCGCCCCCTGTGGTTGAAATATGCACAGCCGGGTTAAGTTAATTTATATACCTCAGCATGTGTCGTTACATCTACATAATCCTTTCCGGTGTTGCATGTGACCTCATAGCTTTATGGTTGCTTTATGTCCTTTAGGCACTCTAAATTAGTATAATTCAACATTTGATTAAATATATAAGCATGTCACCTTCCATGCCAGAGTAATACTACACTTCTATCCAGAAGGTATACTGAATCCCAGAATTGGCCAATCCAAAGCCTCTCTCTCTCTCTCTCTCTCTCTTGCTCTCGCACACGACCAACCCCAACACATAGACACAGACCCAGACAAAGACACACATAGACACACAGATTTACATGCTGAACCATATTATCAACACAGACATACTGTAGGCCTACCGAGCACGCAATCCCACCACAGCGTGTGCCCACATCATGTACATGTACATGTACATCTCCGTGCAAACACAGACACACACACAGACACACACAGTGCAGAAAACCACCAATAACATCAGCCCTCCTTTCAAGCCATTTCCACCCTCCGCGAAGACACACAGGACGTGCTCTCCTACTCCGGGGTACACGGAGCAAGCAGACAGGATGAGAGACGTCTCATACTAGCGCAGTGTGAACCACTGACCCCAATGTGTCATTTATTTGATCACACGCCGCTCTGGAAGCGGCGAGGGGGTGCCTCCCCTCCGCCGAGCAGGTTCGCTCGCTTCACCCGTGGAGATCACGATGATCTAGCACCCCGCCAGGAGCGCGGCATCATAAATATCTCTCTGTCATAGTAACCTGGTGTCGTTGAGTGCTTTGCTCTGCAATCAGCAAACATCCACCCCCCCCCCCTCCCTCCTCCTCCCTCCCTCCCCTGGCCTTTTTCATTTTTTTTTCTCCCCCTGGTGGATAAGATCATTAAGCAGGAGTCATTATCTGTTTTCTTTTGTGTGTGTGTGTGCGTGTGCGTGTGTGTGTGTGTGCGGTGTGTGTGTGTGTGTGTGTGTGTGTGTGTGTGTGTGTGTGTGTGTGTGTGTGTGTGTGTGTGTGTGTGTGTGTGTGTGCGTGCGTGCGTGCGTGCGTGCGTGCGTGCGTGCGTGCGTGCGTGCGTGTGTGTGTGCGTGTGTGTGTGTGTGTGCGGTGTGTGTGTGTGTGTGTGTGTGTGTGTGTGTGTGTGCGTGTGTGTGCGTGTGTGTGTGTGTGTGCGTGCACAGGGGAAAGTGCAGGGTTGTTTCATAGTGTTGATGCAGGCCATGGGGTAAACATGTGGGAGAGAATATTGTGGTGAGGGCTTTAATCTCTGGGCCACATTGTTAGGGACTCATCTGGAGGGGATCTAAGTGGCTGGACCCCCCCCCCCTCCCACCCCAACCCCCCAACCCCCCAACCCGTCTGGGACTAAATTTTTGCTCTGAGTGTTTAATACTGCAGACCACACCGGACTCTGTTTCCAAGCAACAGCATTTTTGTTACGTGTGCTTTTGTTTGCATGGTGAATCAAAGGTTTTGCTTGGGATCTGTACTTTCTTGGCTGTTGTATTCTATCAGGGGCAGTTACTCACAATGGAAGTTAGGTTGTTGTTTGTGCATTGAGCAGTTTGCGCTCGGTCAGTCTGTTCGTGGTTTGTTAATCAAGTTCTTAGGAAAATATTTTTTTTTGCGTTGAGTCATTGCCGTTAAGTGTTTCATGATTTGTACTTTTAAATAACAAGACAATAAAGGGAGGCTTTCAAAATGAGTGACCAGTAGAGACACTTGAAAATGTTTATTGAATGTTTTATCTTCCACCTTCTTACAGACTGTAATAGAAAAAAAAAGAAGGATGGACTGCTGGTTTGTATAAGGCTAAGGGTGCCATCAGAACCAATCTGAACTGCCTGTGCCGCAGTTTTAGAGTGTAATTACTTTAAAGGGCTTTATAAATAAACGTGAATTTCCGAAGAGATGATGATATGCATTACAGCTTCAAATACATGCCTAAGAAATGAAAGACCGGTCAATGCTGGTTAAAGTAATTCTAAGCCATGTTGAAACATTGCATTTTCAAAAAGAAAGTTAACGTAAAGTAATGAGAAGAATCCAGTCAGAGTGGTAAAATGATCGAACTGAAGACAGACTCAAAGGAAATCATTAGGCCTACGATTGATTACGGAACCTAGGGTATAACATTAATCTCTGCGCCACACAAACATTGCCTTTTTATAACCAAAGATTTGATTCGAAGCAACTCCCCAACAGCCAAGCTGGAACTGTAATAACTACACCAAAAAATGGATACTAATAGGGTTTTGTACATAAGTAGACTGAGTTGATGTGCCAAAACCCACAAATGTGTCATCGCATGCATCCCACCAGGGGCCACCCCCTGCAGAGACACGTCGTCCAGATGTGGTCGCCTGGCGGTGTTTTTTCGACTACACAACACATGACAAGTCAATGATAAAGCGCTGCAAAAAAAATAAAATAATAATAAAGTCGAACTGTGCTCAAACTCTGACAAAACAACTGCGTCCGTGTGGCGTTCGACACGTGTCGACGTGCTGAGCTATACGCGCCTTCTCATTAACGAGCCGTCACGGAGAGACGCTGTCACACGACGACCCGCGGGACACCGCTGCAGATGCTGCTGCAACCCATCAGCCTAAACTCCCCAAGCACAGGAAGTGGATGTCTGATAGCCCCCGAGAGCGATGGGAGAGGACTGGGATGGGGAAGTGGTTTTGGGGAGGGGGGGGGGGGGGGGGGGGGGGGGGGGGGAACGGGGACAGGACATTCAAAGTGAATGCTTGATTATGTACGAACACGTCCGCAAGGTGTTAGTTTGTGCGTGCCCGTGTAGGAGTTTGAATACCTCTGACAGGAGAGATATTAAGGGAGATCATTAATGAAGCATTAACTGAGGCTGTCAGGATGAGATGGGTATACATTACACTCCTGTGTGTGTGTGTGTGTGTGTGTGTGTGTGTGTGTGTGTGTGTGTGTGTGTGTGTGTGTGTGTGTGTGTGTGTGTGTGTGTGTGTGTGTATGTATGTGTGTGTGCGTGTGTGTGTGTGTGTGTGTGTGTGCGCGTGTGTATGTGTGTGTCTGGCACATATCTGCAGTACCTACAGTATTTGGTTTTTATGTTAGTGTACGTATGGTTTTTATGGTTTGATTTTTGTCATCCCTCCAAAACTAACCAGCGACATGCATACATACAAACAAAAACACACACACACACAGACACAGACAGACATACAAACACACAGACACACACACACACACACACACACACACAGACACACAAACACAAAAACACAGACACAGACACAGACACACACAGACACACACACACACACATGCACACACACACACACGCACACACACACACACACACACACACACACACACACACACACACACACACACACACACACACACACACACACACACACACACACACACACACACACAAACCACACCAGACACACGCATGTTCCCTCTCACGTTACTAAAGCTACTGCCTAGAAGCCATGAGCGTAGAATTTCACGGTGCCCTCCCCCCCGGCCGATCCCATGTCTCACACTCTGTTAATGGGTCGAAGTAACAGCTCTGGGGAATACATCTGAATCCTGTGGGTTTGGTTTGGCAAGTGAACATATGTTAATTTCATGATAGAGGGACTGATAATGCAAAGGTGACCATTCACTAAAATAATATAATGGCATTTTAGCAATGTTATATGTTACTCATAGCCTACGCTACACTTCTAGTTTTCTGTAATACATATTGTTATTTCTTCTGAGTAGGCCTCACCTAACATAACCTATAGACTATTTTTAGCTCTGATATTTGACGGTTCCTGCCATTTGTGAGAAATGCATGCGTGTCACAGTTTAACCCCTAGAGGGCAGTTTGAGTCCGAATTTACAACCTAACATGTTTATAATGCACCACATGTTCTCAACCTAGCGGCGGATTTGGAACAGAGCCAATCGTTAACTCGGTCTTGTTTTCCTTTAAATGGACCTCAAAAGAACCGATGGTTTGAGCGTTAAGAGCTGCCAAGTGGTTGAACGGGCGAGCAGAGGTTCACACGAGGCCAGGAGAGCCTCGACCGGGTGGGCCGTTACTTAAATACTTGTGAGGGAAAGTGTGAGTTATCCTACGTCAAAGTACTACTTTAAGTAGGCTACAATGATTACAGAAGATGCATGTAGCCTAGTATTGATTCTAGTGAATTGCAAATTGAACTTCTGTTCACGATCTGTTTTCAGCCCACCTGCTCCACACTGATGAGGATAGGCTTGACTTAATTTAAGTGACGACATTCTTTCAAAACCATAAGTTCATGTTCATTAATAGAGCGCATCAACAAAAACAGACTCTGGAGTAAGATTATAACTGTAGTCCTATGCTGCAATGTACTAAATTTCAACTCAATCATCTGCATATAATGCAGTTTTTATGGCACTGACGTAATTACATTTTGGTGCCGCTTGGTGGTGCAAGTGTGCTTTAAAAGAGAGACTCTCCTTTTAGACGGCGATGGACTGTAATATTTAGCCACTGAGACACACCAGACTCACATACGTAACCTTTCATCAGGATTTTTCAGCATTGCATTTGTAAATTGCTATGGAGGGTGATGGTTCTTGATTCCTGTCAAAATGTTATAAAATATTCAAAAAACATTACAAATGCACATCCCCCGCCTCTTCCCTAACATTTAAATGACTTATAAAATAGACCACTATTAATTACCTCCAAGATTTTATTATTTTTTCTATTTGTAAAGGGTAAAAATGCACATCTCAATGCAAGCAATCCTTCTCGAGGATTCTAAAAATGAGAAAAAAACATCAGTCACACGTCCTCTTTCCTTTTTATGTTTGACTTCACACAGGGTAATTGGTAGCCTACAGTGAGGTTCTTGTAAGAGCGAATCGGAGAGAGGAAAAAAAAAAAACCTTCCCTATGGTGACATAAGGTTGATGCAGAACTCAAGTGACATTTTCTTTTCTCCAGTGGTATACTTCTAAAAGAATAAAAAAAAGAAAGAAAGAAAAGGCAGATCCTTTCTGGTAGCTCGCTCACAATTTGGACCATCACATGCACATTGTTTCGCTCTCGCTACTGTAATTCAACATTAAGAACCGAAACACCGTCTATTGTGACGAAATGAGGTCTGGATGTGTTGCAGGCTCTCTCTCTGTGTGTGTGTGTGTGTGTGTGTGTGTGTGTGTGTGTGTGTGTGTGTGTGTGTGTGTGTGTGTGTGTGTGTGTGTGTGTGTGCGTGTGTGTGTGTGTGCGTGTGCTTGTGTGCACGTTTGCATTTGACACCGATAAATCCCACAATCCCCTCTGGAAATCAGTATCCGGAAGCCCTATCAGACTCCCTTCTCTGTTCCACGAAAAAAAAACTGGTCAGCCAAAAGCTCCCCCAAACTAACTTTCACCACCTCCACCACGTCCTCCCCCACCCCTCCTCCCCCTCCAGACAGGACTCCCCTGAGGTCTCCGGCAGAGCATCATCGACATTTTTCCTGTCTCAACCCCCAAAAGAAGTGCACAATTGACACGAGCAAGCAAGTTTGTATTTTTCCCTTTCAACGGTCAACGTTGTGACTGTAAAAGTAAAAAACAAAAGAAGAAGCAAGTTATTTTCCCCCTGTTTTTTTGTGTTTTTTTTAACAGGAGTAAACGTGCTTAAAAATGGGGGTGAGGGGGTGGTGGGGGGGGGGGTGTGTGGTTCCCCAGTGTGAGTGGATTTGACAGGTTCTGGCCCAAGAGAGTGTTTGAACACGGCGTGTGGTGGAGGGCCGATGGGGCCACCAGTCACATAGATCTGTGACTAAAGAACTCTATTAGCGCGCCCAGGCACCCTGGGGTAAGGCGGCCAGGGTATGTGCACACCACAACACACACACACGCACACACACTCCTGCCCACGGTGCTCCGGAAAACACCCACGCACCGAGCCACATGCACACACAGTCACACACATGCACATGCGAAAACCACACATTCAATGTACACCCACTCTCATTCACACGCAAACAACAACAACAACAATAACATAATAACACGGCTGTTTACTGTAGAATAGATTAGAATGGAGCAGAAGAGAATAGAAAATAACAGTATTTTTAAACCAAGGCTCGGAAATATTTGCTCTCGGATGAAGTGAAGCAAAACACATTGGGCAGATTCATAAAGGACTTCATTGGATGAATACTGTCTGTTGTAGCCAAATATTATTCCCAAGTCTCAGTGATCCAATTTTGTGCACAACATCGTCCTTGGCCTGAATGGAATGGTACACCAATTGCTCAAAGAGAGTGAGTATTCATTTCCCCACGAATTACATTACATGGGTGGGACATGACCGCCTATACATCTAACATTGGCTAATATTTACTGGTTTATTCATGGCTACGCGAGGAAGGCACTATGACTATGTTTCACTCAGACCAAACACAACAACCATGTATGACAATTATCAAGATGGATCTGCACAACAGTGCGTTGTCTGCCATGAATGTAGGCTGTGTTTTCAAACAGAGAGAGAGAGAGAGAGTGAGAGAGAGAGAGAGAGACCAGCTCAGTATTGGGAAGAGGAAAAGATTAGTGTAATTCAAATAAGACTGTTTGTCAACGTGCAGATGGAGCACACTGCGGGCTACGCTGGCTCTTTATCAGGCCGTCGCTATGCTCTCAGACAACGTTTCGCCTCTCTAAAATAATTACCTGTCAAACACTGTTTGTACATAATATAGGTTACTTAATGTGCCGAGATACACTTCCGGAAATGGGATAGCCAGGAGGAATTTTCCACACTGTCACTCCGTTGCGGTCATATACCAAAATAATCATATTTGACACAGCGGCGTCCTCTGGAAAAACCACGTTGATTCGGGAGGCTGGGAGGGGGATCTCTTGGCTTCCTCTTGTCCTTGAAGCCTTTTGTCACTTCACTACTTCTCACTTTCCCTCACCCCGCCCCCCCCCCTCCTTCCCCACACTCTGCCATCACATCCGCTGAATGGCTGCTGAATTGATTATACGTATTTATATATTTATTTCAAAATGGACGCCGCAATAAACATCCATGAAATGTGGAATGATCGCTGCTGTCTCTCAAGCCGCTCGCTCGGCATTACCTCGCGGCCGCATCCCGTCCGCGCGGGGCGGGCGGGACGTGTGCTGCCTGGCTGATCCAGGGAGAGAAATGCATTGGAACAGGTAGAGCTGTGGACCATATCCCATTAGTGAGGCCTGCCAAAAGGCCAGCTTTACCGGGAGCGTAGCTCCCCCCCCCCACCCCCCCCCTCTTCATGCACCATGGACACAAGCTACTGTACCTGCATATAGACTTGTGTTTATGGGAGGGAAACTGAAAAATAGCCCTGGGAGGAAAAAGAAGAAGAAAGATGAGCATGTAGATCAAAGCGAGCGTTTGCGTTTACTAAAACTATAAAATACAGTGGCAGTGGCAAGCGCCGGTCGTTGGGTGTGTGTGGGTTGGCGGGGGGGGGAGGTTAGTGTGTCAAGTCGAGGAACATTGACGAGTCACGTTTGTGCGATGAAAAGTCAGCCGGTGAGAACGCGCCGCTCTGAGCTCGCCGATGGCCGGCGCCGGCCCTGCAGGACGGAGATAGCCGAGGTTAGGGGGGACGTGGCTGGGACCCCGGGCGTCCACGGCCCGCGAGCCCCCGTGGCTCCCCATGACTGGGGGACGCCGAGAGACTCAAACGCTGTACCCCCACCCCCCTTCCTCCACCGACCCCCACCCCCTCCTCCTTACGATCCCCTCCCTAATAGCGAGGAGAAGAAAACAAGGTTCCTGTGAACGTCAGTCCAAGTGTCCTGTGATGGGGCCGAGGGTGGAACCATGTGTCTTGGTCATCTGGAAGTAACTAGGTTTGGCGAGGGTTTCGCTCTGAAACATCAAGGCAGTGGCGTGCCGGTCCCTGGAATGGAGGCAGCTGGCAGTGATGGCACGCTGGAGGGGACGGCGGAGGCGCAAGGAGTGGACTTGCTTTGTAGTTATTATTGCAGTCGGTAGGAAATTGGCGGAAAACAAACTTGTTGTTGTGCAGGAACCCAGATGGTAGTATTCTACTTCAAACCCACGATTTACGGTGTAACGATCATAATGCACTTACATAATCAGGAGCCGAGTAGCAAATGGATTTAATGCATTTCAGCGAGGAACCAACCCCCCCCCCCCCCCCACACCACACACCCCTCTCCCCAAATACACACGCACACTCACTGTGTATGTGTGCGTCATCAGATGCATTATGATGATTTCTGCACGAATTAATCCGCTTTAATGTGCAGAATAAATGCTGTACTCCTCGTCTGTGGACATGAAGGGAGGTCTAACCTCGGGAGCCGGAGCTGGGTAATGGCCTTCGCAGTAGCAGGTGCGTCAACATACAGTGCAGAGGTCAGCCGACTCCAATTTAATGCACCGTTCTTTGCGCCGGCGATTCGAGGGCTCAAGTCGTGGTCCACAATGGGAATCTGCTGCTGCTGAAGTAGGAAAGGCTGCTGCATACAACATAGCATTGGTGGCGGTGGCGCTGTGTTGCGTTGGTGCTTTGATACCAGGGCCTCTATTTTGTATGCGTAGGACCATTGGAGTTTGTTTCATTATGTTGGCACTGATTGCTTTTTGCTCATTGTTAAGGCATTCAGCATGAAATGATTCGTCGTTTTTAGGAGACATTGCCATGTTTGAAACTGCCGCAGGGTGTCTCATGCGAGACCTGGCCAAACAAAGTTTTCATTAGTGTAGGTTATGGTATATTTAGGTTGATATACGATTTCACTGTGCTACAACTCTCTTACTCTGAATATGGCGTCTGAGAGTATTGGCAACAACAAATCCCACGGTGCAGTCTGATGAGCAAGCCCTATTGCATGAGCTGTGGAAGATATTTATAGGTATGGTGGCCTCTGCTGTAGCTCCATACATGGCTAGAGGCTAGTGCCTTTAAAACATAGATGCGGCAGAGGCTTTACAACGTAGATGTGGAAGAGGGGATTACACTTCAATGTAATTGTAATCAATATGGAGGCAACCTCTGTCCCACAGCCGCTGCCGAGCATTGATTTGCACAAAAGGGATTCCAGCGTCAAGCTAAGGCGTTCAACCGTGGTAAAGGGGGGATACCAAGACGTAACGCCTCTGCTTAATCAAGACGTCCCACTCATTGACTTTGACTTGATTCATTTTTCTCTTTTCTCGTCATTTCCCTCCTCTGTTTATTGGCGTCTTACTTCAGTCTGTCTCTTTTAGACAGACTTGAGGGGGCCTTCTCCGCAGCAGTTAGTTGCACCTTAGTGTCAAATTTTCCGGAGGTGATTCAACAACCCATGTGGCAAGAGGCAGACGGCAGAGTAATTGAGAAACGAGAGCTGAGGAGAGTCTGTAGGAGAGTCGGAACGGGGGGCTTTTCCGAGCGGCGCAGACACGGTGGCACGGCTCGTAGCAGTCGATTGGGGCGCCGCCACTTTCTAACCCAAAACTTTGTTAGCGGGGGAGGTTTATTGAGCGCCGCCAGGATAGCCGTCTCCTCCTAGGGTTGCGGCACGGGGTGTTTATTTGGGTTAGCTTTAGCGTCCTGCTCCTCCGGTGTCTATTTCCATCTGGCCGGAGACGAATAGGGCAGAGATGCATCAAATATTTATCCGAAGTGGGCCTCGTGGGAAGCCCCCCCCCCCATGCTGAGCTCGGAAGAGCTCATCGGATTAAATAACAATAATTAAAAAAATGAAGTATAAGAAAGAACTTGTGTGATTATCCTTTGTGAAGGTTTAAAACCCTCTTCCCACGGGGATGACATCCATCGCGGAGATGTTCTGTGTTATTTATATTCCCAAACTTGGTCTTAATTAACGGGCATTAACAACGCCTGACTAATGGCGCCTTTATTTATTGCCTCGCTTATTTCACAACTCGTTATTACCGCAGACAGACGAGAGCGTCCGTACCTGCCGTTGGGGAAGTCGACATCCTGGCACCAGGAAGGTAACGGCTAGGTGAATCCACGAGGAAGCAGAGGGGGTGGAGGAGGCCTGGGCAGCAATCGAAAAACGTGTTACATCGCTCTGCTAATGATAGGGAATGTCGGTGGTATATTATGAAAGTTGCCTCTCGTTTTTCCTGACCTTTAGTTTGAATTCTCCATCTCTGTGGGTGCCCTACTGCAGAATCAATACATGCATCATATTGCTCATTGTTATCCATGCACTGCAAAGGCCAGTGTTGTTACACACATAATAGCGGGCATATCAATCGGAACATGCTGCTAAGGAGTCCTTTGTTGGCAAACTTAACTTTGCCGGTTGACTTGAAAAGCAAATTATTCCTATAAATGA
>NC_082389.1:6234619-6238483 GCF_031168955.1 Gadus macrocephalus
CTGATGTAGAATATATATTTATAAATCTGACATATTGTGGTGCTGGATGGATTGTGTAATATTGTATATTGAAAATAAATTCTATAAAATAAAGAACGGTATGAAGCGACATATTTCCTCCCGTTTTTAGGATTGCTTTTCAAAGATTCCATTAAAGTGATTCAATTGTTTTTGACAGAAACAAATTCATACAATTGTGGTACACATATATTCTACTTTAGAGTCACGACTGTCTTGCCTTCAATAGTGAATAGTAGGCTACCTTTCAGAATCCTTCGCTGTAGGCCTTTGGGCTGTGGTCAGGATAATGGCCTAACTAGGCTGTTTTACTCAAAGCAGAAAGGTACTTGGTTCATCCGCAATGTGTGTGGGCCATAGCCAACCTTTGTGCATTTATTATTTATTACCACTTACTCCTAAAAATCTCCTAAACAACTTGTATCTGTATATTCCCTGTAAGTCCCTTTGGCTAAAATGTGAATTACAATGACTAGAAAAGGTGAAAAGGAACTGAATAGCTTCAATTGTTTTCAATACCCACACTGAAAAAAAATTGATGTGTTTCTGTGTGTGTGTTGGTGTGTGATTGTGTGTGTGATTGTGTGGATTCGGGGTTGAACATGACCATCAGATGGGGTCAACAAACCAAAACGGAGTCCCGCTCACATGATTAGTGGTGCTCCTCGGCAGCATTTCAAAGAAGTGATTTCCACAAATTTCTCCCTATGATGCTTAACAACACTAATTAGTGGCCCTTGCTCTCTTTCTCCCTCTCACCTCCCCCTCTCTCACCCTATCTCCCTCTAACCCTCTTTCTCTCTGTCTCCCCCCCCATCGCTCTCTCCCTCCATCTGGCTCCCCCTCTCACGCTGTCTCTCTCTCCCTGTCTCCCTCTCTTACTCTGTGCAGTGTGGCAGGGTGACTCTGTTCACCTAATCTCCCTCATTAGCACATGGCTGGCTCCACACTTATTTTCAATGACCACAGGAATAAAGGGTTATGCGACTAATTTCCATGCTCACATGGGGAGAATTGTTGTTGTTTCTCAACGATGGATTCATAATGTAACAACAGGATGTTAAGTTGCCAATACCGCACCGAGATATTTCCTACAGGCAATCATCTTCTTTGTTCATGCGTGATGTTCTTTCATGTTTGTACATTTTAGGCGCTGAACATTTTAATCGCAGTAAAACCGTTACCTTGATTTTTTTGCCATGCGCTACTTCAAGGGCTCTCTACCCAAAATTCTACATCTAAATCCTTTATATTTCCGTGATTGTGAAGTGAAATAAAGTATGCTCCGCCTATTTCCTCAAACGGCCACATTAACAGCCATCTGATGGGAGGGCCCGAGTGCTTGAGACCATGTCTGCTGCTGTCTAATTACCTCCACCACCACGTCTGTAGTAAGGCTGGGCGGGGGCGTTCAAACAGAAACCCCGTCGTAGTAGACGGCCAGACCTGTGCCACTCCAGGGCCAGGGAGACCTAACGAGATGAAGAGCCCCTCGGAGACGCGGTCTGGGGTTCGCAAAGGAAGAGGGAACGCTAGTCTCTCATAACAGAGCATGACAGATGCAGGGGCCCGGGGAGACGCACTGACTCAAGCCACTGATGGAGGTTACGGAAGCATCCGTCATGTTGGCAAAGGGTTGAGGTGTGGACCCGGGGGGAGTTGGTGGGGTGGAACCCAAAGGACTCAGGGATCAATAACGGGGGACGGGAGTCTGACATCACTGAGCCAATGCCATTTGGATAAATCCTATTTAATGCCACAACGTTGACTTAAATCTTTAACCAGGGTAGCAGTTTCTTCTATTTACAGCATAGCCAGATTGGCTTTGGTGGCTGCTTGATAGAGGGGGAGGAGGGAGGGAGGGGGGGCCAGCATATTCAAGCAGAGTGCAATCTGTTTACTTTCAAGTTCTTCTTCTCTATCGCGTCGGCGCCACCGCCGCTGCTGTGTGCATCCCACGACCTCCGAGATGAGCAGCCAGTGTGGGCTATATTATAAAACCTGTCGCTTGTTCTTCCCTATTAAGCTGCGGTCAAGCCTGGAATCAACTGTGTGGGATTCTCTTTGAAGGAGTATGCTTGGGAAATAAGCTTGCACAGACAAGCTTAGCAGTGGTTGAGTGTTAGCTCAGCCAAGCCAAAACAACAACAACAACACGATGAAATAATGCAAAAAATAAAATTGACGGAGGATCTCTACCAGCTCTGTAATTTTAAACAGGCAGTGGTTTGGCGGAACAATATTCTGGCGAAGGTGTCTCGCGCACGCTGACGCGATGCACGCCGGTAAATGGGTCAGACTTCACAGAGGTTGTTGAAGGTACTCGCCATCATCAACGATGGCGTGATGGTTGGGGGGAAAACACATCCGGCGAGGAGGAAATTATGCAGAATCAAAACACAAAGGGCTGTTCAGGATAATGACCATACTTTTTATGTTATGCAGGTGTTGACCAAGGTGTTGACTGAAGATAACTAAACACAAAACCTGATGCGTTTAGAGGCGTAATGATAGTACTTTGTTGTGAAAATAAGAAAGAACTGTGAATGGTGCATTTGTTTTTTTTTGGAAACGATAGTGGAGATAAGGGTTGGAGGGTGGAGTAAACATATGACAGCCTTCCCTGCCTCCATTTTGGTAATTCTTTGTTCACAACCACCGAGTAAATCAAAGCCGGGAAACAAAAATGGTGTCAAGCTCTGTCAAAGGTTACAGAATTAGTTTATTAGTAATCCTTTTCTTTTTTTCTGTCTGGTGCTCTTTTATCCCGCCTCGCTTCTCTCAACAAAATGTCAAAGACGTGAGAGCTGGTTGCAGCACGGCCACATTCTCTCTCTCCCTCTCCCCCTCTCTCTCCCTCCTCTATCTTTCTTTCTACCCCTCTCTCTACCTCCTCTATCTCCCTCTCTCTTTCCCTCTCCCCCTCTCTCTCCCCCCTCTTTCCCTCTCCCCCTCTCTCTCCCCCCTCTTTCCCTCTCCCCCTCTCTCTCCCCCCTCTTTCTCCCTCCTCTATCTCTCCCACCTCTCTCTCCCTCTCCCTCTCTCTCTCCTGCCCCACTCTCCCTCCAAATTCAATATCAATTTTTATTTGTCACATACAAAGTCATACATATAAAACCCGCAGTGAATTAAAAGTATATCTATTAAAAAAGCTGATATTTAACTTAACATTCTACACTTAATCTCAGGACATGAATATTTTTTATGTATGTACGTTCGTACAAATGAGGCTGCACAAAAAGCAGTATTGCATGTACAGTTCAGCAGCAACTGGTTAAAGCGACAGCGTGCAGGTATTCCACTGAGTGAGTGATAGAGTCTGTGGTGAGAGTGTATTGTGGGCGTGTGAGGCTCCGTCAAGCACGGAGTCCTAATAGGGCGTAGTCCTGGTTCAGGGTCCGTATGGCACTAGATTAAGCTCTGCCTCAGCCTCTCTGCATTTAGCCCTTCCAGTACGCTCTACCCTGAACTCAGCCGGTATGAAGTGGGCATTGTTGGGCAGGCTGGAGTCCTGTATGATTCCCCCTGGCCCTGGTCCTTCTACCGCCCAGTGTAAAGGTCCTGTAGACTGGGGTGAGCTCCCACAGTGGTGTGTCCATCCGACAGCACCTTCCTATCCTCCCGCCACCCCCCCCCCCCCCCCCCCCCAACCCGCTCCTTTGTGCCTTTCAGCCAATGACAACCTGAAGAGCTTCCTGGTCTCAGGGCCACTTCCTGTCCTCTCTGAATGAGCCGTTAGCACCCGTAACGATGCACTCAATAAGAAACATCGGGGGACGCATGTGGATTTAGAAACACGTTTCCCGCATTATCGCGCCGTACGTCTTTATCTCTATTCTCGCAGAC
>NC_082389.1:6238583-6253583 GCF_031168955.1 Gadus macrocephalus
GGCTGAAGTAGAATGTGCTCTATCCAGCACAGATCTAGGTAGACACGCCCACTAGTGATGTCATCTGGGGCCGATTTCTCGAAAGGGCTAGTAAGGCTAATCACACTCACACCTGGTGGCATAATATGTCCCCTTTAAAGGGATGACGTTGGCTCGGCTAGTTGCCATGTGACCGTTGGATATTAGTGTTGCCTGGGTCTTCCCCTCCCCCTTAAACATTTTTTACAGGTGTTTCAAAACATCTTTAAACACGTGTTCCTAATCCACAGGAGAACGGGGCAACCGTGTAGACACGTTTGAGATCTTTCGTCCGGTCTCAAGCTCCCTATGCCTCTCTCAGTCCCTTGTTTACCTTGAAATTGTCTGTTGGTTGACACGACCAACAAGAGATTCGCCCCAGCAGCCGAAGGTTTTTTAAATGGGACATTTTCAACTTCCTGTCCGTCTAAACAATTGTAGCAGCTTTCACAGAGCGCTTGGACACCAGGTTTGCTTTTCTGATACAAAGTCTGTTTATTTCGATCGCCCAGCAGTCCAACGAAACACAAGTCACGATATTCAATACAGCAACCGAAAGAGGTCAACTCAGTCCCTTAACCCCATGCAAGTGAAAGGAATGATGACCCCCAAAGACAGCGTCCTGAGCATTGTATCGTTTGCTTTCTATAAGTTGTTCTCTATTGCCTCAAGAATGCCAATTATGGATTCCTCACTGATTATAGGTAATTATTGATTATTATATATTCAGAATAACAATGCTTTCATACGTTCATAACGTAAAGTATGCCAATCTTTTCGATGTTAATGGTGTGACAATATGAACAGAGAAAAACTAAGCAGGCAATGCCTTTTTCATTATTTAATAAATATTTGAAATGATCTTCCTTTAACTTGTTATTACCCCCCTACTATTTAAAATTAATTGAGGTTCACAAAAGTGCTTCTTCCACCCACACACCCAGCCGCCCACACACACATCACACACACATAAACAGCGACACACACACGCACACACACACACGCACGCACGCACGCACGCACGCACGCACGCACGCACGCATGCACGCACGCACGCACGCACGCACGCACGCACACACGCACACACACACACACACACACACACACACACACACACAAACACATACACACGCACAGACACACAGTTAAACACTGCCTTTGTGATGCAGCAAACCAAAGATACCTAGCTTGATGAGGAATAAGAGCTTTCTGTGGAGGATCATATTATTCTTCTGCGCGGTAATAAGAGGCAGACTCATTTGGGCCGTTGTGCTTATGCCCTGTATATCAAGCAGCAGATCATATTAATCAGGGGATGACATCATTGCTAGTTTACCTTGTTCCGCACTCCTTGTTTTCCATCTAATTGGTGGGGAGGTACATGCCATGCATTCTGATCAAACACAACCTGCTTATCCACATGAACAGGGGCTGGGGGATTTGCCCTTATTATATATTTATCTATTTATTTATTCAATCACACCCATGTTAACTAATCTGCTAACACAATAAGGTTTGTAAGATGTTATCTCAAAGGATAAATATATACTATAGGAACTATATACTTTGTCAAACTTAAAAAAAACGAAATAAAAATAATTGTATATTTCTATTCACCACAATAAGCCAAATAATACAACGTGAAAACGTCTGAAATCTCATTTTCGAGATTTCAGACGTCTGAAATGAGAATGATAAAGCCATTAACGTTGGTTAATGGCTTTATCATTCTCATTTCAAACACCTGGATAGAAACAACAAGACCCATCCAGGGTATGTTTTTAAAACTTTTTGCTAACTTTCCCAGAAGGGGTCAAAAGGTTGACATTCATCAAAGCGAAACCCGCAAACCGCACTGCTAGAATCCCATGTTCTGTTACTGAGTGGTGCAGCTCGGAGCCTGCCAGCCGCACAGCCAAGGTTAGAGGTTGACCCTGTCCACCGAGACCAGCCATGCTAAAAAAGGAATTCATTAGGCAAACCAAGCCGCTCCTCGGAAGAAGTATTGACAGCAAAGTCAAGTGTAAAAAAGAATAGCACACCCAACAGTGCTGAGACTGAAGGGATCATAGTTAGTCTCAAACAGGAACAGACAGACGTTTTTCATTGGGAAATAGATCTATCTGTGGGTCTGTCTGTCTGTCAGCATGCCTGCCTGCCTGCCTGCCTGCCCATCTGCCTGTATGTCTTTCTACCATTGTTTGTCTGCCTTTCTGCCTGTCTGTCTGCCTGTCTGTCTATCTGCCTGTGTATCTGACTGCCTTTCTGTCTGTCTGTCTTTCTGTGTGTATGTCGTCTGCCTGCCTGCCTGCCTGCCTGCCTGCCTGCCTGCCTGCCTGCCTGCCGGCCTGCCTGCCTATCTGCCTGTATATCGGTCTGGCTTTTTTTTTTTTTTTTGTCTCTCTGTCTCTCTGACCGTATGTGTGATATAAACTGTACTTAGGGAATGATTACATTTCCATTCCGCTTCCATGTCTTTAATTAGTCTATTAATCATCCCACAAAGTGTAGCGTAGGGAGTGTATTTTTAACACATTTGTCGGCAAGAGCATTTGTTAGGAAAGCAGAACAATAAGCAAAGACAAAGGCTTAACACCAAGGTAAATTATTACATTGTCTTTCTCAAAATAGCCCTGAACCTGAACGTCGAAACAGCATAGATCCCTAGCTCATTAATTCACAGCATTAAGGCGCTTTTTCATAATCCCAAAATATCTTAACTGAGGCATTGCATCTGAGCAGATACTCTCCTCAGATCTCCACTTCTTCCCAGTGCTCTCATCTTACTCCGAATTAAGAGAGACAGATTTATTTATTTGCATAATTTATTCCCTGTGATAATTTCCTATTCATGAGCCGCGGAAGAACTGATTGTCTTGTTTTCTCTGCTGCCTTCTACAGATAGCTCCACATACAGGGTGATAGTTAGGGGAGGAATCTGAATTATTGATCACTCAATAATATTTTGTTAATATGCATAGCAAAAAGTAAAAATCTTCTTGGGACGAAACCATTAAACCAACATCAAACCGTAAAATTGTGTATTGTATATCAGACACAACCCTTCCCTCTGCATAAAATGTCTACCTTCTTCAAAAATCCAAAAATGCTATTCATGTTCATCGATCTGCCAGGTTTAATTATGTCCCAGCAGAATAGGGGAACTTCGGGTAAGGCGCAGGTAAAGTGGTTTACAAGTTATTTATCGGCGAGCATGTGATTCCTGGTGGATTTGAATAAAAGAATTGGCTAAGTGTCTATGGATGGTTAAAAGGGGCTATGAGATGGCCCTCTTCATGCATCACTGCATTCACACGCACACTTGGACACACACACACACACACAAACTAACACACACACACACACACACACGCACACACACACACACACACACACACACACACACACACACACACACACACACACACACACACACACACACACACACACACACACACACATACGCACACACGCACAGACACTTGAGTATGTAATCACTAGATGATGGGATATTGAACACTTTCATCAAGGTTTATTAATAGTAACAATGTCTAGCGTGTCTAGCTAGCGGGTGAATGCTTGCCACGGACCTCCCAAATGGAGTACTTTATTCAAAATGTCTCATTATATATTGATAATTGTCTGGTGAAAACGATGCAACAACAAGCACCAGCTTTTTCAATAAAAACCTTATTGGGCTGGGGAAAATTGCCTTAATAGTTCACTTGTAATTCAGTTTGTGATAACAAATGTGGAAAGCGTTGCTACTGATGAAATACGTGTGCCGTCTATATACATCTTTAAATGATGAAGTATTGATGATCAGGGTAGGAAAACGGTCATACTTTACAACTCAATTACAATGAAAATACTTAGTAAATAATAATTCTGCAAACGTTTTTTTCTACTGTACAGTAACAGTATCTGATCCATATCTCTTACATATTACCTGTAACAAAAGAAAATTACATGTAAAAGTTTACATTGTGCTCTAATGTTTGTGGTTTCTTTCCTTGGCTTTTGTGTGACGTTATACATCATCATAAAACGAACCGTGTCCACCTTTTTGTTTGCTAATCTAAATCAACTTCAAACTTTTCCTATGTACCAAGTGTGTCGCAACGACAGGGAACGGAATTAAATTGTTTTACGGCGTTCCCAAAGACCACCCATCATCCCGCTAAGTGGCGAGCGGCCGCCGTCAAGGGGGGGACGCACCGCACAAGCCAACGCCATCGCCCATATTGTGACATGAATACTTAATGCCAGGTCAGTCGGCCGGGTCCCTGCAGGATGCTTCTCAGCACAGGCTTCTCCCTAACAGCTAAGCTAGCTTGTTAGGGATCGGGTACAAACATGAGCACACAGGCTTCAGTGTAAGCCTGCTCCGTACTGTTACTCCTCATCCGTTTTCATCAGATCCTGACCGCGGTGCTCGGTGCGGGCGAAGGTTTTTTCCATATCTTTCACAGCGATATTGATTGTCTCTGACTAAGGTGGGGGAGGAGGGGTCACACACACACACACACACACACACACACACACACACACACACACACACACACACACACACACACACACACACACACACACACACACACAAGTTGCCCATCGGCCATTTAGGATCCATAATGAGCCCAAAGCCGCAGGTATTTAGATGCAGGCGGAAACCAGTAGGGACAACTCGCATTTCAGGGAGAACAACAGCAGTTAATGTCTTTCCGATTAACTCCCACTTGCATTTATAATGACTGCCATGGGCATCAAGTATTGATGATATATTTATATATGGTGATACCATTCAACACTCAGTTTGAGTGTTAAACAACAACAACAAGGTCAAGTAAGGTGGGAACCTTTGTGTAGTTGTACGTTCGAAAATCGACGTCTTGAGCATTTTAAGATTATTTATCGTTTCCAACTCACTTTAATGTGGCACTGAAGTATCCTTTAGTTCCACAGCCATCCTGTCTTTGGCGTCAATGTTCGATGGTTTGTTTCTTGTGTTTGTCTTGTCTTTCTGTTTTTCCCTCACAAACCCCCCTTGTTAGGTGCTTGTTTTCCCGTACCACCGAAACCAGACGGTGCTGAACATCGCTGACACAAACAACAAACAGCTCGGGCGGCTCAACGGCGGCGAAGATGTTCAGCGCGGCGGAGGTTGAATACAGTTTCTGGTGTCAATCCAGAGAGGTTACCACACTGTTTGACATCCCCGGCGGTGGCAGCGAGAGTACACTCAAGAGTGCAGACACCTTCTGCGTACATTAAATATCGTTCATTTGGCTGCGAAGTGGTAGAAGGGTAATGCAAACATCCAGGACACTATTCCTGCCTTTGAGAATCACGGCTACACCGGGAATTTCACGAAAGTATTTCGCGGAGGATGTAAATCCTTCTAATGTTCCCCTCCTTTTTGCCTTAAAATTAAAAAAAAAGGCCAAGATGTTAAAGTCTTAAGATGTTGTAAAATAAAAAAAAGGCAAAGCTTTGATTGAAACGGGAGATGAAAGTTTATAGGGAAGAACGCTGACTTTTATTCACTAACAGAGCAATGAAAGCCTCAGGGGCTGTGCCGGCCTCCAGAGCTACATCATAGTGACATCAAGGCAACCGCTGTAAGCTGTGTTTACACAGAACACTTTTTATTTATTTTTTTCCCCATTTCCCATTTAGGATAAGAATGGGAAACATTTTGCTGACAAAGATAATGTCACCCCAGGGCAATTTCACCGAATGAAATATGCTGTATTTTAATTCAGTTGACTCGTAAGTGGCCACGTTTGATAGATGCATTTTGGATTTGTATATATTTTTTGTTGTTGCAGAAAGCAACGTGAATGTGTTCAATAATAACAGCTTCAGTTAAACGCTGTTATTCCTATGCAATCGTCAAACACTTTTAACCCCCTCCTCCGTCAATGGGAAGGGTCCAGTTGTGCAGCCTACAGCCACGAACACACGGCATATTGATAGGAAGAACACTGTTTCTTTCTTACTCTATTTTTAAGGCAAAAATAGTCAGAAAAGGCCACTGAGAACAAAGCGTAATACATTACATTTCCTGCCCCCCGCCCCTTATTGCAAGGTATTATTATTAGCATAAGAATTTCCTCATTAGTTTCTATAAGAGTAATAATCCACAACCTATACATGTTTTTACCTCGACACATCCGTCAAGACTCATTGTGACAAAGGCAATTTCCGCATTGAACAGTTGAGCCGTGTAACAAATTATATTTTTTACGATACATCATCATAATCAGAAAAAAACAACTTGATTAATAACTCCCAGAAATGTATCTAAGATGGCTCGCTTCTACTATCTGTAGAGCCGGGACAGCTCGTTCATGTTCAATCAATCAGCATGAATTATGACCCGATGTCATTGGCGAGTGATACGTTTTAATCAGACCCAGTGCAACGCGTTGGAGGGCTGCCGGACCCTCTAGCCTGGGCTACTCTGGTGAGGCACGATGGAGGGGCCTCACACATCTCCCACGATGAAATTGATATCATATTGGAAATGGGATGTCTTTGGTTGGATTAGAGCAGAGTTTAGAGTACTTATCCGGTGATTAGAGCAGTATTTTTTATTCAACTCTAGTTGCCATGGATACGTGGCTTGATTTGATGAAAGCAATGTGTGTCTGGATGTGCCTGAGCCAGAGGGATGGAGAGAGAAAAAAGAGAGGGAGGGAGGGAGAGAGAGAGAGAGAGAGAGAGAGAGAGAGACAGAGAGAGAGAGAGAGAGAGAGAGAGAGAGAATGAGGGGAGGTAGTAAAAAAGCGAGAGAGTGAGAATGGGAGAGAGCGATAGAGAGAGAACAAGAAAGAGAGACAGTGTGTGGATATGTATGTGTGTGTGTGTGTGTGTGTGTGTGTGTGTGTGTGTGTGTGTGTGTGTGTGTGTGTGTGTGTGTGTGTGTGTGTGTGTGTGTGTGTGTGTGTATGTGTGTGTGTGTTTGGGTGTAGAAAGTTGTGCATGAGTATAGGGTGTAAGGGGTATGTGTGTGTGTGTGTGTGTGTGTGTGTGTGTGTGTGTGTGTGTGTGTCCTTCTGTATGTGTATGCATGTTCACAAAACCCAAGCCAAAATATAAAATATAAACTAATCCCCCTAACAGATATTTATTTTTAATATGAAACACACATCCGCTACTGTAGAAATGTAGGAACTCAGTATCCATGGTAACCAAAAGTCGAGCAGGGGACAAACTGGTCTACAGTTTTTGGTTGACAAAGGCAGCGCATTGACTCCTCAAAGTCTATGCATTGATAAAGACAGATTCTGAATTATGAAATATGACATGTTTTGATCCGAAACCTACACTTTTAAAAATGGCTACCATGCAAAGTAGAAGCAAATGATGTAAAATACTGAAGTTTGGTTCATGGACATAAATATATATACATACAATATATATACAGTCTATATATATATATGTGTTTATATATATATATATATATATATATATATATATATATATATATATATATATATATATATAAAGAGGAACTTGGGGAGACGGAGTGAAGGAGATTCTTACCAGGGGAGAGTTTCTGTTTGATGAATAATGCAGTCACGCTCCGTGATCCATAAAGCAACAAACTAATCTAGCACATGTTTAACCACACAGTTGTCACGCCTGCTCACAACATGCGACACACCCACCGCAGACAGGCAGACTTACAAACATGCAGCACTTGCACAAGGGCACGAGAGAGAGAGAGAGAGAGAGAGAGAGAGAGAGTGAGAGAGCGAGAGAGAGAGAGAGAGAGAGAGAGAGAGAGAGAGAGAGAGAGAGAGAGAGGGAGGGAGAAGGAGAGAATGGTAAAGAGGGACGGAGGGAAGGAGAGAGAGGTAGAGATAGATAAAGAAGGAGAAGAAGATAGACAGAGCGAGAGGAAAGGGAAAAAGATAGAGAGGGAGGGAGTGGGAGAAAAGGGAGTTTTGGGTACAGCCGAGGGAGATACAGAATTTGTTTGATCCTAATTACATTGTCCTGCTGGGTAGAGAGTGAACATCATTAAAGCCATTAGTTATAATCAGGGCCGATTAAGGCCAGTGCTAGCATGCACATGGGCTCGCCCCGCTCATCTAACAAGGGCGCTGATGGCCCATACAGCAGAACCGCAGCTGGCTCAGCGCGAGCATCCTGAGGATGGAACATGTTGCAGCTCTGCTCCACGCTTCTCCTGGGGCCACTCTCAAAGCACAGTATGACTTTCATGCTTTAATTTCCTCGCACCCTTTTTTTCTCCGACCGGGATACTAAGGGTGGACGCGCGGTATACAGACGCCATTGTTGCGTCGGACATAATGATTTATGAGTGCTCTGGGTGCATACCCTGCCCTGCAAGATGGTTGTCATGTGTCATGCAGGGGTGGTGGTTTGGGGTGGGGGGGGAGGAGGTGGAAGGGGGGTTGGGGGGGACGGGGCGGGGGGGACGGGGGACGGGGACGGGGGGGGCGTTGACTGGCATTTGATGAATAGTGACAAAAAAGGTCAACTGTTTGGAGGTTCAAATAGCTCGGAGCTGACGAGAAGGGAGATGGGGGGGGGGGGGGGGGGGGGGGGGGGGGGTACTTTAGACATATTTGGCCGCTCAAACAACCGCTTAATAGCCGATATCTGCGTCCAAATTCAGAAGTTAAGACAATAAGGGAACCCAGTGGCATGACGCCGTGTTTCTCGATGGCGCGGTCCACACACCCCTTCACACTTGGCCGTTGGTAACGCACCGTGGCTTCAAGTGTGTTCATAATATGCAATCACGGGCGCCCTTCTATGGATCAGCGTCGAGCATACACCCCGCTGGCTCATATAATCAAATAGACCTTGTGTGAGTTTTTACCGGGGTGGAACCGAACACCGACGCACTTATGGTATTATTTATCCATGCTGCCCTATTAGTTTTCCTTGACTGCCATACAAATTAATTTAGCCCTAAGCAGAGAGCGAAAGTGGGGTGGTGGTGGCGGCCTGCTCAGTATTCATTGGCTGGCGTGAGGATGATTGTGCAGTCCGTGAACAACCAAAGGTCAAAGGTGGACGTCAATTGGAATCAGATGTTCTGGTGAATGCAGGTTTAATCCCATCAAAGTTCCATAGGCAAGAATGAACACAGGACTATTCGCTGTCGAATATTCTCATGTAAAGGTCATACACTGGTCTATGTATCGCTCATATCCTGGTCCAAGTACTGGTCGTATCCTGGTCCATGTACCACTCATATCCTGCTGTATAGACCCCTCATACCCTTGTCCAAGTAATGCTCAAATCCTGGTCAAACTCTCGTACTCCTGTTCTATATACCACATGTATCCTGGTCCATGTAATGGTCCTTTCCTGGTCCGTTAGCTGCTCATATCCTGGTCCATTTACTGCTCAAATCCTGGTCTATGTAATGGCCATACCCGGGTCCAAGTACTGCTCAATTCCTGGTCAAACTCTGGTCCTTGTACTACTCATACCCCGGTCCATGTTCTGGTCATTTCCTACTCCAATTACTGCTCAAATCCTGGCCCATGTATGAACGCTACATGGACCAGGGTACGAGCGGAACATGGACTAGTGTATGTCATACTCAAGTCCATGTACTTGTCATACCCTGGTTCTTGTCCAGGTCATACCCTAGTCCATACACCTGTCATATCCTGGTCCTTGTACAGGTCAAACTCTGATCCTTGTACATGTCATACCTTGGTTCATGTAACTGTCATACCCTGGTCCTTGTCCAGGTCACATGCTAGTCCATGTCCCAGTCATGTTCTGGTCAATTCACCCTTCATGCCCTGGCCCATTTACCAGTCAAACCTCGGCCCATGTATCAGTCATACCCTTGTAAATACCCTGGCCGGTGGAACAGGGGGGTGGACAGAGTCATTCTGCATACGATTAGCTTAAGGTCTGCCCTTTTTCCATCGCAAAATAAAGGGCACTGTTGATTAATTTGGACATAAAAAAACATTACCTCCCTCCCTCCCTCCCTCCCTCCCTCCCTCCCTCCCCTGGACCGTTATATAAATGACAAGGAGGAAAAACTAATCACAGAGCGATCGGGACCCCACCCCAGCACACACATAGCAGACACCTACACACACATACGCACACATGCACACGCACACACACACACACACACACACACGCACGCACACACACACACACACACACACACACACACACACACACACACACACACACACACACACACACACACACACGAAGCCAAGGGAGAGGAGATGACAGGATAATCAGTTTGTTTTCAGTGTACTTCAGAGTGGAATGTGCCGGACCGGGGCGTAATGATGAGAGAGAGAGCCATGTTCACCCCTGGTCCAGGAGCTTCTGCACTCTCTGCCCACTCTCCCCATGACAAACACAGTGCACACAGTGTCTGGCTTGACCACCTGATATCTGACATAATGAGCAAGGGTGTACGTGTGTGTGTGTGTGTGTGTGTGTGTGTGTGTGTGTGTGTGTGTGTGTGTGTGTGTGTGTGCGTGTGTGCGTGTGTGCGTGCGTGCGTGCGTGCGTGAGTGCGTGCGTGCGTGTGTGTGTGTGTGTCCGAGAATGTGTGTGGGTTGTTGCAGGAAATAATGAATGAAGGAAGCAAGAGACTGTGCACTGCATCTGGTGTCAGGCACTACAAGTCGCCCTGTCAACAAAGCCTAATCGTCGGCGACAGGCCCTATTAGAAGGACACCAGCGGAAAAAGTGCTGCTTTTCCCAGATACCCCTCTAAGTGCAGATCATTACTCTCCATGTGTTAAACAAAGAGATATCTGTACTCCCTCTCTGGGCTCAGGCCATTAGCCGGCCTACAATACTGTGACATTTTAGCTAAACTCGCAGCAATATCTTGGCTTTTGCTGTGCCAATATGGAAAATATCTCTCTATCTCTTGATGTCCCTCTATCTTTATCTGTCTATCTATCTATCTAGCTATATATCTATATCACTATCTCGCAATCTATCTATATATATCGATATCAATCTAGCTAGCTATCAAATATATTTTCGGTGAAATTATCGACTTACCTCTCTCTCTCTCTCTCTCTCTCTCTCTCTCTCTCTCTCTCTCTCTCTCTCTCTCTCTCTCTCTCTATCTCTTTCTCTCTCTCTCTTGCACTCTCTCACTCTCGCTCTCTCTCCCTTTCTCTATGGCAACATATAGAGGACGGTCTATATCTGTATCTGAACACGGTCCGGGTGTTTTATGAAACATTGTAAACAGTGGGCACTCTGGTAGGATTTTCCACTCCGCTGGCCAGTGGTGAATGCTCACATTGTGCTGCACTATTCCAGACAATGTGACTCCATGCCTGGGAGGAATTACTCACATTCTACGTGGGACTGTGGAAAATGCATCAAGGGATGTTTACATGGGTCAAGTCAGAGTTACATGTGGATTTTTGTTTGCATAAATTGCTGATTTGGCACCTGGAGTTCATAGGCAAAATCATGTGTCTTATGGCATTTAGCTCAAGACAATTATTTCATTTTGACCGGTCCACTGCCCAAAGGCCGTTTGTGTTGATCATTGCCAGCTGGGCTGGCAATGAATTTTTTGTGTTTTTTTTCCCAGGTTCATGCTTTTTTCCCCACAGCAATGCTTGGCCCTCCATTTAACCCTGAGAGGTGCAGACAGAGCAGGTTAATGTGCACCGGCGGTTACCATTCCCGGCCCCGGCCCTGTTCCCCACCGCTCAGAAACCAACAGAACAGGAGGAATATCGACGGGTCATGAACTCACACGATGGAGCGGTGGGGAGGTGGAGTAGGAACGTCACAGAAATCTGAACGTGCGAAGAGGGAGGTGACAGGTTCGGCGTCTGTGAACCAGGCTTTTGGGATAACAGCAGTAGCCATGCATAGGGGCTCCCCGGAGAGAACAAATGGCCCCGCTCGGAAAAAACACCCAACTCCTATTACAGCTCGCGGTAGCGGTTGCTTATGTAGCTGTGGTCCAGGGGATTATTGTTAAGTCTATGCCATCAGTCAAACACCATCCGGTCACATTTGCTGTTGTCGCCCACTCTCGCTCATTGCTTATTGTTTCATTCCCCCGTTTTGACGGGATAAGCAATTCATAACGACAATAAGGGCAGAATGTGATAATTTCTAGAAGCTCCAAACTTTTAATTAGGACACGGCAGTATACAACAAGAACATTAACAATGGAATACAAAACGATAAAGGGGCAATTATGTGGCAGTCATATGGTGGCTGCCAAGAACTCCATAAAACTAATTAGTAATGTCTGACAGCAGATGGTTCGGGGGTGGCGAGGAACACTGGTAAGGTATGTGTGTGAAGGCATGACAGTGTCCCGCGCTGACATGTCGCACACACCAGAGATGTTGATTCCCAACAAAATGTTATTTTCTTCGGGAGTAGCAGAAGAAAAGAAGAGTGATTGGCAGTTCCTTCTTTGGAAATCAATTAGGCAACTACAGTACTTAGAATATTGAACGACGTCCAATGTGGAGTAGTATTTCTGTTTGTGTCTTTTTTTTGTCAGCTAGCTTGTTACTAAATTAGGTAAATAGTAAGTTGGTAAATTAGTTAGTTAGCATGATTATTTAGCTATTAATTAATTATTAATTTAGCTAGCTAGTTGTTTTGTTGATACTCCCTTAGCTAGGTAGTTAGTGCAAGAGATTGCCACAGACATTTTGACTGGGCGACTATCAGTTGCATAACTGATATGCCTCTTGAACTTATTTTAGAAATATGAAGAAAGTACATTTGTCTCTGTCTTTTGGTATAGGGATGTTCCTCAATACTATTTGAGAAGGCGCCGAAGATCCAACAGCTGGCTTTTATGGCTGCTCACATTGGAATGAATTTTGAATAGGCTCGGAAGGCTTATGTATTCTTCCCCTGTCAAATCCAATTCTTTGAACACAAAGCTATTTTAACTTTAAGGGACGATAGGCTGTGTTTTGTATACTCTGCATTGCCGTGAACGCAGAAGTGCTCCATATGGATAGCGGTAAAACAGCTTCCTAAATGTAATATCAAATGTAAAATCTCAGTCATAGATGACATTTTCCTCCATTTGTATAAAGCAATATTGCTTCGATCCAAAGTTAATGGTTTGCCAAGGATTTTTTTTTGTCGAAAAAAGATGTTATAAATAACATGAACACGGAAATCACGATTGCTATCTCTGTACATGCTAAGGCTTGTAGGACTACCTATCTTAACCTTTTCCATCGGGCATCTTTCTTTATTCTGCGTATGGCAGCATGGGCTGGGGCGGCATAAGGTTCCCTGCTTATTGAGTTTCAGCCCTTATATCTCGGATCCATTTAAAAGACAGAACCAGGAACATGTTGAGGACACCACTTTATATTCCTGAAAGCATTATGGCCGCTTTCCAGCAGCACTGGAATAAATGTAATTAACAATTATGGTCTGCCCTGCTTGACATCTCATTATTTGAATCTTTCCTGATGTCCTTCGCCTTTCCTGTTGGCCTCCATTTCCTGTCCTCTGCCGAGTAAAAGGGGAAGGGGGATGGGGTAGGTGGGGTGTGGGCGAGACAGACAGGAGTCTTAGGGGGTGCTTGTGTTGTTTAAGTACATTTTTGGCCGGGGTCTCAAAAGAGGGGGTTGAAAGAACGTCCGGCAAAAACAAGTGGATTAGAAAATCCATTTGCGAGACACTGACACTGTGCCGCCCGTTGATATTCTGACATAAAAGAGTAGTGGGGTGTTGGCGGGGTAGGGGTTGGAGGCGGCGAGGAGGTGCACACATCAAACACACAGTCCAACATGGGCTGTCTGAGGCAAGACATTAGAAGCAGGTGAAGTGGCTGATGGACGATATCTCTCCCGCTCTGACTTCCCCGAGTGGTTCCTTCTCTCCAGCCAGGCCTGTTGCGTGACTTGATAAAGTCTTGCCGGAGTCACACTGTGGTGAGATGGAGGTGAACGTCTGAGAAAACTTCACAAGTGCAATGATGCAACGTGCAATTCTCTCGCCGGGGAGCCGAAATTGAAAAAGAAGGAAAAAAAGTAACTTTCTTGCATCTTAACCCTAATGATATGCTTTTTTTTTTTGCATTTTGCATATCAAACAGTCACCCTGTGTAAAAATGCTTTTTATGAATTCAAATGTTTGCGGGCCATGTGAAATCTAGGAGCTCTCTTACCCCGTTTATCTCCTCACTTACTTAATCCTCAAAGAAAATATTATGATGTAAGAAAAAAAAGACAAGCTGGAGGGACACTGAAAAAAACAGCTGAACTGTGACAACTTAAAAAACTAAAATGAATCCAAAAAACGACTAGAGCTGCCTTCCTTTGATGGACCTGCCATAACAGCACGGGTGATGAAGGGCTGGCACACTGCGAGGTTCACCGATAATGAATGGCCTTGTCATCAACTCAGTGACCCAACACACCTTTCAGCTAAACACAGAGTGACACAGCCCCTCATTTACGGCCCTGCATCAAAGAATGATTTTGTCATGGAGGATGAGACCTTGTTCCAAACAAATGTTTTTCAGGCACACTTTGGTGAGTTGACACAGCGTAAGAGTTTATTTGATACTAGGGGCCAAGGAGAGACGGCCTTCAACACATGTTTGCTGTTTGGGTCCCCGCAGTGCCACTTAATAAAAGTTGGAGAGTATTTCTCCAAACCGTACGCGGCTTCAAAGGGAAAACCACACAGCACGGCAAACTTGATTCATCTATTTTGTCAACCACCGATTAGGCTTGCATTGTGCGTAAACTACAAAGCATTCTCGAAAGGAGACGGGGAATAATGTCCTCATTCCCATCTACAGACAAGTGTCCTGCTCTCCCCCACAACTTCCTGCCATGTCCTCTTCAAATGTTTGCCAAGCTTTCCTTTAATCAGATCAGATAAAGGAGATCCTTCCCCTTGAATCTGAGCAGCACCATTTAATGAGGCCTCTCAAGCTCTTGAGCGCATTTGCTTCAGACATTGTTAACAATGTCAAAA
>NC_082389.1:6258583-6268583 GCF_031168955.1 Gadus macrocephalus
GGAAAGCAAGAGAGAAAGAGAGAGAGAGAGAGAGAGAGAGAGAGAGAGAAGAGAGGAAGCAAGAGAGAGAGAGAGAGAGAGGGAAAGAGAGGGAAAGCGAGGGGGAGAGAGATACTTCAATTTGCTGGCACCTCAGTGGAGTTTCAACATCATTGAAGTGCTTTCAGCCAAAGTTCCAGTAAAGCGCCAACGCGAGCCAAGGCAAAGAGGTGTAGAATGTGTTGTGTGCTTATCTGACGTTGATGACTTCAGACCCATTTGTTTCACTCTAGCCTTGTCGGCAACACATAGGCAGAGGGGTGGGTTGCACAGAGTTTCTTGGAATCTGAGGCACATGTGAAGGACAAGGAGAAGGAAGGAGAAAATGTTTGCCCGAATCCACTTCAACCCGATACTCAATGTTGACCCCAGTAAAACATTCATTCGAATTCGTGTACTTTGTGCAGTTAAGTGGCACTTCCGTAGCAAGGATTCGTTTTGGCTTATTTTATTTACTTTTTGTTTACAATGACAGTTATGGGTAAAAGGTTTTTGAAGCATGTGTGCTAGTTTTGTTAATGTTTTTTGTTAGTAGTTGGTTTTTCATAGTTTCTGTTTTAGTGTTTGTATTATTTTGTAATACTGGGTATCTGCCATTGGCATGGTTCAAAAAGGTCAGAAAAAGGTTTTGTATTAAAAACTCAAATATCGTACCATTTAAAAGACAACTGTATTCACTAAGGAAAGGTAAACAACATTCCACAAAAGACAAATTGACAAAAACATAAACTGAATACATTTTCTCCAAATGTTTAGTTTATAATTTTTATTTTTCTCGACACAGAATACACTTTCAGCTAGTAATCCTTTTGTCTGTAAAACCTCGCTATTGTTAAGATTTTATTTAACAGAAAAAATAGTTAGTTATTTTTTTTTTATTTCTCATTGACGATAATAACCTTGCTTCTGAGCAATCTCAAGCAGTTTTCCTCAGCTAAGCGGAGCGCCCTGTTGTGTTCTATCTCTTGTTGCTGTTGTCAGTGGCGGTCTTACCATAGAGGCATAGGCCGTGGCCGATTGGGGCCCCCGTAGTAGGGGGGGAAAAAAATAAAAAATCTATATATATTTTTTTTAATACACAAACAGAGACGAAGCAAGACGAGTCTACACGCAAATATTAAATTAAGGGTTAGGAAAAGGGTTAGGAAATAAAGTTACCCAAGCGGCTCAAATAAAAGAAAAAAGCTAAAAGATGCCGCTAAGTATTTAGCAACGCTGCCAAAGATGACACACTTTTTACAGCTACTGTTGGGGATACAGACAGGAATAACATCGTCCAAAGCGTTGAACATGTCGCTACAGCAGCTGAAGACATGTGAGAAGACGTCAATAAGTAGGACCCTGTGTCAGAAGCGTGTGATGTGGAGAACAATCTATCTTTTCTGTCTCATAGACTCTCTCTCTCTCTCTCTCTCTCTCTCTCTCTCTCTCTCTCTCTCTCTCTCTCTCTCACTCTCTCTTACATAGGTTTGTTTGCAGAATGGTTGAAATGTCAATCTCAGGTGCAATACAAATTGCAACCTCACTCACACAACATCGTAAATTATCCATCTTGGCAATTTTTGTGTATATGGCTGTTTGTGATGTTTTGCTAAGTACATGACTGTTGGTGGTGGTTTACCCTAACTACTTGTCTTGCTGGTTATATCGATATTGATTTGATCTTAAAAAAAAGAATAAACAGTGCTCATTTTCCTGGCATTTTGGCAAAGACAGGTGTTATCTGAAACCTTATTCTCTTTTGGGTTCCATTGTGACTATTAGTTTGTGTATTGCTCCACTTTGTGTGTTCTCTGCTTTCCATCTTCATTTTGGATTAAAAAAGTGCATGCAGGGTTTAAAGGGGAAGGTATTTTTTCTCATCTCCAACCTTTACTTCCGCAGAGATTAGCTTTACCTGCCTACCCACCATTCAGTCAGTATTTATTTTTTTCTCTGTTCTCTTTTAAAGATCGGACAAGGTGGGCCCCATACAGATCTTCGCCTTGGGCCCCCAATTTGCTAAAACCGCCACTGGCTGTTGTTTTTACAGACTCAACTTGTACAATATTACATCTGTTTGTGTTAATCAGTTTGAGGGTACATTAAAATCCATTCAGATTTTCCTGTTGGTTTATTTATTCTATACATTTTGAATGGATCGATCATACATGTTCCATGCGTCCAGCCTGTTTGACCAGAACGGAGACCTAGGGTTTATGAGATGTTTGCTAGCGAGTCAAGGGCGAAGAACATTGGAAAAATAAATAAACAATATATGACACCCGAATGCAATCTAAATAATCTAAATCTCCATTGTACTGGTGTGTGTTTGTGTGTGCCTCATTAGTGACAGACCATTTAGCCGAGCAGCAGGTATGGGCGACAACAAAGACAACAGTGGCAGATATCATAACAGCACGCGCCATTTGGACGCAACCATCCACCCAATGAATAAATAAATAAATAATCTATATATGTGTTTCCATCACAACAGTTTCCTTCTACTCCCAATACGTTAATGTGGTGAAATTGTGAAACGCTGTGATGCTTTTTTACTCCCCCCTCTCCCCCCTCCCCCCCCCCCCCCCCACACACACACACACTTTGTAATTATCTTGTGGAAAAACACAAAGACGCAGCGGTCGAGTCACGCAAGGCGGTGTGATGAATTAGAGAGCGGAGGCAGCGTTGAAGAGGGCTAGAATGATGCATTATGGGAGGTGTTTTAGTTTTTTTAAAAGAAAAGGAAACTTGAAATTCCTATTAAGCGAGGGTTGACGTTTTTTTTTTTTTTTACTTGCATCAAAATGAATACTATGGTTTGACTGGATGTCGTTAACCTAGCTCGACCTCGGGATACACCCGAGCGGGTGAAACTGTTCTTTGTCTCGGTTCCTCCAAAGCCATTACTCATTACAACACTGCAAAAAATCGGTTGAATCATTTCCCAATCCAGAAACGAAAGAAATAAACAAATAATCAGAATTGAAGGGAAGGAGTTTCCCTTTCATGAGAGAAATGCGTGGACCACAATACTTTTTTACTGAATGATTCTTCATTGTTTAAAGGTCTTTGAAAAGATTATTTCTGCTCAACTTGAGGTGTGCGATGTATAGGCTATCCTCAATGCCATCGTGCACATAGATGTGGGAGTCTCAACACTTTCAGTTGGGATAATGGCGACCATACGTTTGAGGTTGGTTCATGAAGGACGATGCGAGGAGAAGTCTGTTAAACACGCTGGCGTTCACAACGTACAAAATCGAATTAGCCTCCATCAGATAGCGTTGGCTTGTTTGTATTGTCATGCGTTGCAAATAGATCGTTGTGTTTCCTAATTGTCCTCTCAGATGTTACGATTAAAACTCAAATTGAATTAACATCCTTCGTGTTCCACAGACCTTTATTTGGCACTCCATTAATAGTATCCACGGCAGGGTTTTCCTTTGCTCTGATTAGATTTTTTGCAATGTATGGGTTAGGACCCTCATATACAATACAATTCAATTCAATTAGGAAGGATGTGTCTACGAGTCATGCTTCAGGTCCGATGTATTCCCCCTAAACCGAAGAGACACACCGGTGCCCAACAAGGACTATGAACAACAGCGGGGGATGGGTGTGTGTTGCGCAACGCATGCAAACAACAGAGGCGCAAATCCTTCGCTTTGTTCATGTCGGTTTAATCCAAACTCCCAGTGAAGGTTGCTGAAGGACGGCTGAAGCCGTGCAGCTGTTTGACCAAGAGCTTTATGCAGCCTTCAAAGCAAACAACGCCCGGACTGCCGGACAACACATCCGTGTGGGCTGACGTTGTCCAGGTCTGCTGGTCTCTGGGCAGAAATAACACAATAAACACGAAAAACATTTGTGTCCTCACAACAAACCAAAATATAGCAAACAAACAGGTACAATATGATACAGGAGGCGGGCAGTGAATGGTAGAGAGCATTACTTGGTTCCAGTGAAAGACGGGTGACGTAGATTTCATTTCTCTGCCACCTTCTGCGGTGTGTCGTGTGGTATCCAAGATGACAACCTCCATGCCAGGGGGAGGAAATGGATGTCACAGGCTTTTTTTCCTGCTCAAATTGTCGATGGCGGAGGTTGGAGGAGCACACAGGAGCTGGTGGCTTTGATCATATTGTTGTTGTGTAACATGAAAGCACAACACTGTGTTGGTTAGAAATTGTGCTTCTTCCATTAACAAAATAAACAGAGGCACTGTCAGGGTGTTTGTACATGTATGTGTGTGTGTGTGTGTGTGTGCGTGTGTTTGCGTGTGTGTGTTTGTGTGTGTGTGTGTGTGTGTGTGTGTGTGTGTGTGTGTGTGTGTGTGTGTGTGTGTGTGTGTGTGTGTGTGTGCGTGTGTGTGTGTGTGTGTGTGTGTGTGTGTGTGTGTGTGTGTGTTTGTTTGTTTGTGTGCATGTGTGTGTGTGTGTGCACACGCTTTTGTGGGTGGAAAATGTAAATGCCTTTTAAATTTTCAATGATCTGAAAAATCCAGACCTGTGCCCTGGACATAGATCTACATCCTACGGCCTCTGAAAGTGAAACAAAGTAAATGATCTACAAACCTTAAATATTGACTGGAAGCACAGGCAATGCAATTCAATATTTGTTAATCAGGTCTGACCGGGCGACTGATGCACTCCCAGCCCAGCGCCCTGGCGTTTGAGTCTGATCTACCGGTAAATACGAGATGACACTCTATTACGAGACTCCAGACAACCCCCGGGCCATATTTGGTCATGATTCCACCACGTTCAAAAGAGTCGTTCTGTCAGGACCGGTAGCGGTCATATTGCCACAACGACGGCCCCTATCACTCGAAACCCAAACGACGGTTGTGTGTTTTGACCCCGCTGCTGTTGATAAAGTCCAGACAAACATTCAATGCTTTACCCATTAGGAATGTTTGGTGTACATTACACACAAGTCCTCTCTCTTCAGGTGGAGAGTCACTAAAACAACAAAACAATGCAAGATTGCGAATTTTTGTGTTGCAGATCTTGAAAAAGCTATAAAAGTGGAAACTATGAAAACACAGCCAATCGTCGTTGCGGCGTCTCTTCTGCAGAGGCCCCAAGACGGACCTGGGAAGAGAAGCTAATGATGCCTTTATGAGAAGTAATTCCTGACTCCAGAGGAAATTTACCTCCATTAGACTGAAGAGCTCTAACACGCAGGCTCTCAAATCAACCATCAACACCTCTAACAGCAACCCCTGTTACATGATGAGAAACATGCCAAGAAAGGCCTGGATGAATAGGGTTGGGCTGCCATGCGTTGAAGGTTGATGTAACCTTTACATGTGTATGGGCAATCAGTCTTAATGTAGTTGGCCCAGTGCTTTGCTAACCTACTCACGCTAGATCACGTCTAATAAATACGTTTTTTTTCCAATCAGTCCGCATTAGAACAGCAAACTAATGAACTGAATGTGGAACCCAATTAAAAGTTGACTATGAATGTGTATGTCGAAAGGTCAGCAATCTTTCTTACTGTACGCCGGGCCTCAATAACTTAACCTTGTCCAGTTGGATTAGAGTGAAAATAAACGTCACATACCAAAGAGTGGGAGGGGAACCAACTGCTCGGGGAGAAATCGATGTGGCTCTTTAAAGGTGAAGTCATAACCTCGGCGGAGGCTCTCCACAGCCAGGCCTGGCAAAGTGATTAATGTGGCTATTTTTAGATCATTTTCCCGCTTTACCTATTTATTTCATTATTTATTCGTTTTCTAAATCGAAATGGCAGACGGCGACGCTGCCAACAGAAACACTTTGTCAGCAACTTGATTGCATTTACATGGAAGAGTGGAGCCAAAGCTGGAGCAAATTAGAGAGGCGAGCCTCGGAGCCGAGCAGAAACAACACGACGGCCCGCACAGAGAAGGACGGGAGCGGGGTCTTTTTCAAATGAATCAACACCCCGGCAATTTTACTTTTCTTTGCTTGAACGTAGACTCAAACTATCAACACCCTCGCCCTGATTAGTTTACACAGCCAACACTGTTCCTCAGCTGCCTCTGTGTTATTCTTTCCTTCTCCCTTTTATTTTCCTCTCTTCCTTCATGGCGGACTTGTGGTTCTTTCCAGCCAACAAGCCGGTTCCCCTCCACGTTTAGGCGAGGGGAGAAGAGGCGGCGGTGGAGGGGAATGTAGAGCAGGACGAGCGGAGCCACGGGAGCAGATGCTCAGTGGGCTATTCATACACCCGTGGCAGGGAAGTAGATCTGTACCCCCACACACACCCCGCCCCCCCCTACTACCTGCCGAGTGTTCGTCATTATTTGGTGCGACTTCGAAGCGCGCCACATTGTCCTCTTGACAGCCACCTAAATGACTAGATCTGGTGTGAACGTGTGGGCCTACACGTCTGACACCCGATCTAGTCATTTGGATGCAGGTAAATAATGTAAGAAGGTCTTGTGGCAGGCGCGGTGATAAAAGGCTGCGTTAACAAAGAGGCTCCGAGCGGGAGGATACTTGTGTGGAGCGGGTGTTCAGTGTTCGATGGGCCACGTGGCGTCTCTCTCGCAGAGTGATTCCAGCTTAGCACTCCTTTTGATGTAAGATTTATGGCTATAAGCTAAGCGCGGATCACAACTTTCCATATAGGTCGGGCTCGTGTTAAAAAAAATATAACGATCACATTTGCATAATAATTCACTAAAGATGACAAACACGAGCTTGTACCAATATTGGTGGTCTGTGCAAACCTTAATCAAGCACCCGCACGATGCTTTTAGATCATATCTCCATGGGTGCTTCAGTGGGAAGCTGATTCATTTCATATCCCCTCTCCCCGGCCCCAGTCTCCTGCTGACACAGCAGCTGTGAGAAATGTGCATGTGCCCATGTGCATGTCGATGTGAATGTGTGTGTATGCGTGCACAAATGTGTTTGTGTGTGTGTGTGTGTGTGTGTGTTTCTGTCTGTGCGCGCATGTGTGTGTAAGTGTATATGTGCGTGTGTGTGTGTGTGTGTGTGTGTGTGTGTGTGTGTGTGTGTGTGTGTCAGTGTGTGTATATGTGCACATTTGTGATGTGATTTGCGTACGTACGTGCGGTTGGATGGTAACAGACAGGGTGCAACGTGTGAGTGTGTGTTTGGGGGTGTGTGTGTGTGTGTGTGTGTGTGTGCTTGTGTCTTTCCATGCAGGTGGTAAAAAGGGAGGGGTGGCGGTGTGTGGGCAGAATAACAAATTTAGACTACTCCACACCTGAGGAGCTGTCACTGTCATAATCAACAGCTTATAATGCAAGCTAGAGAGAAGGGCCAGGCCGATGGAGCAGGGAACGGGGACACAGTCGGCATCAAACCTCTGTCTGTGTTCTACCCTCTTTTCCTTAAGCCTGTACTTTGCTGTACTATATGGAAATAAAGACCAGGGCCGCTTCTTCCCTTTTTTTCTTGTCTCTTAGGCGGCGCAAGTGGAAATCTCTTCTTCTTCACTCTCAGCCCCAGACACCGAACAAAAAAAGCCATGAGAGATAAAGCCCACTCCACCTTCATCTGGCTTCACGCTCCGGCTGGCCCAGCAGGCGAACTACATCCCGGACACGACTCGCCAAGAGCTCAAGGTGACACGTGTCATCCCCCCCCCCCCCAGATCGAGGCATCAATGCGTGGCCGTGCCATATGTCCAGACACTCTTCTTACCCACGTCAAACTAACAAGGCCCCCCGTCTCGGGGTGTCTCGCCGTCGTCAGGGCCCCAGACTGACGGGCTCCCTGTCCCCCCCGGTGGAGGACCGGTGGGGAGAGGGAACCCGACCCCCCCACAGACTCTAATCCGACCGCTGAAGCCTGGGCCCGGGGCTCGGGTGGCAGGTTGAGTCTTCTTCAGCTCACTGTAGATCATTCATTCACTTATTGTTGTATTGATAGTGTTGAAGGGTATGTGTTTGTGTGTGTCTGTGTGTGTGGTGGAGGTGGAGGTGGAGGTGGACAGTGTGGGAGGGGGGGGGGGGGGGGTAGGGGGGGGTTGCAGTGGGTGGTGGTACAGCTGATGTTTGTTTTTTTTCTGCTGGGTCAGCGGCGAGCGGCCATAACGGGCGTCATGGCGGATAAATCAATGAAACCCAATTAGACTCCGAGAGTGGCCAAGGTGAGCGGGAAACGGAGTGTCCGAGGGAGCGGCGTGAGTGAGGAGGCACGCGACGGAGCGACCCTCCACCGTCGTCCGTCCTCGGACACTGACGCACGGTCACATCTTCCGGCGGGGGGGGGACACAGGAGATAAACATCGCTTTTGGTCCGAAAGCGTTTGTGTGTTGTTGTGAGGTAGAACGGTGACACGTTATTTCTCCGCCACACAATTTAAACGAGAGTGAAGCTGTGAAATGGGCTCCGAATACATGCACAGTGAGTTGGGGCAGTGGGGGGGGGCAAGGGGGGAGTATTACAGCTCTACACGGTTTTGCTTCACTTGGACAGGAGTTAGCTCTGCGGGCCCGTGAAATACATCTGATATGATGAGTCAAAAGGCGGCCTGGGGTTCTCCAGCAGAACTCAGGGGAGACATCCGAGACTCAGCTCCTGGGGAGGGATGGCGGACATCTGCTGCTCTTCTGGTGAGCCTTTTTAAAACGTCTCGGACAATTTCCCCGGGGAGACAGAGGACGGCCACCCCGAGCTCCATATGGGGAGCCGGAGTGAGAGGCAACAAGTCTGCTGATGACCAGCGGAAGGAGCCAAGTCAGGGGGCTCCTCCTTGCTGAGCCTCCTGCCGCTGACATCTGCTGCTGCTTTAGCCTGGCCGGCTAGTTCATCTGCTGCTACAGCCACACACATGTAAAGCTGCTTTAGCCTGGCCGGCTAGTTCATTTCTGCATAGTTCACTCACATGCAGAAATGTACCCCCACACATGCAGATACACATGTCCAGACACACCAACAAGCACAGAAGCCTGTAAACACATTGAGAACACATTGAGACAAACAACCTATGTCCTCTAATCTATATTATGCTTTGCAAAGATGTAAGGCATTGCTTCATAAATCACGGCGAAAATGGGAGCTTTCATGGGCCCTGAAAGTGGTCACTTTGACTTTGGTTTTTAATACGGAGAGGATCAATAGAAACAGCAGCAGGGCTTTGGGAAAGGCCAAACACACAGTGCAGCTTAGTCTCAACCAAAAAACAACATCACTGCCCGTGGGAGTTTTCATGGACCAACGAAAATCTGTATGAGGCTTTTACCATTTTACCATTATGAAAGGAAAATATATCCCTAAAAGCACCTTTACTATGTTAGTTTTAATGCTCCTGCAAACCCACAGCACTCGAGTGCATTGTTGCTTAGTAAAAACTTGTAATTATCCTTATAAGATAGTTAGTGTAGTACGCAGGTTTCATTAGAGCAAGTCGTTTAATGTGAAATTCAAGGTATTCCTGCTTAAAAAGAACAAGTAAGAGAAAAACATTTGGAAAAAAATACTTAGCTTATCTCATTAGCCCTGAAATTACGAAAAAACGATTCCTTGCAAAGCCAGACCCGCTGAAATGAAACTGAACGCTATAGTATACCTGTGGTGAGGGTGACGGCTAAATTAAACCAACAGTTAGGAAGAAGGCTAAAGTGAGATCCAGGCTTTCATAGTAGATCGCTCCATCAGTGCTAGCCTTCATATATATCCATCACAACACCCCCCCCCCCCCCGTTCAGACGAGCTGATGGTCTGGCTTTAAATCAGACAGCCCAGGACTGTCAAGGACTGACAGCTCTGTCTCTGTACAGATCAATAGTGATAAGCGGAAATTGATTTTGAGTTGCAAATATCAAACATGAGCACGGAGAGGGAGAGAGAGAGAGAGAGAGAGAGAGAGAGAGAGAGGGAGGCACGGAGTGCTTGCACAGCTACATTGGCTCCAGCGTCTGAGTGTTAGGGAGCATTGGTGATGATGGTGGTAATATGCCTCTCTTCATTAACTCCTTTGAGAACTGTTAAGCAATATATGTTAGGGAGAG